>NW_007581377.1:0-89164 GCF_000690725.1 Stegastes partitus | reverse complement strand
TATAAACCCGTTAACACTCTTGACATCCTCACAGTCAGAGCAAATGGGTGGCCACAGATTGGCCTGTCACACTTATCCTGATAGAATTGGCTCACCTCGGCTCACCTCCGTCTTAACACACAAGCCCCCCCAAGGCCAGACCTACAAACGCACAAACCCTCCTTACTGGAGAGTCACAAAAACAAGAATAGAGCCCGAAGAGAGAGAGAGAATATAACTAAAATGCCACTTTAGTAGATCTTAGGTGCCTCAATGTTTGACCAGCATAAGGGCAGAAAAAGAGATTAGTTTCTGCTGTGTGTGTCTGTCTGTGTGTGTGTGTGTGTGTGTGGTGTGCATCAGCGCTCACACATCTTGCCTGCTGGATTCAGAGTTTCACCCTTCTAGACACACAAGCACATGTAAAATGCACAACCCAGTGGGATTGATCGACCACAGGTTTACCTTTCTCCGAGTCCCTCCTCCTCACTGCTTTCAAACCCCCCAACTTGTGAATTCTTAACGGGGTCTTGGTGTAACTGAAAACTCCCCTTGAGCTCCAGCTCCACCACAGGTCAGGCATGACTTTCTGCCCCTACTACAGTCACTCTGTTTACCTGCTCACTTTTTGTTCTATGAACCAGTTTTTAGAGTCTATGATATTCAATTTATTGGCCCTTGTTTTTAAAGATCAAGTTTGCATTATTTGACCAAATACAGGCTTCAGGGCCTAGAACACATTCATTATTCACTTACATGTGAATGCTTGAGCAATTAAACATTTTTGCTTGATAACATTCAAGCAAACAGCAAAACAATTGCCAAACTTTGACGTAACAGCAAAGTAAGAATTGTTGACCTCTTGTTAAAAACATCGGAGGCTCATTTAGCAATAACCAGTATCCTGTGTTAGCTACTGCTTCAAATGCAGTAGGCTTTGGAGCAAAATATTCTTTTATTTTTAGTTTAGTTTTTCTTTTACTCTATTTTATTTCCCACTGTCTCAGCAGTTTGATTAAAGATCGTTGGACGGCTAAAATACAGCGGCACAGGCTGTGGAAAATCTGTGTAGGGACAGTGGAATAGCAGGCTACTTACCCAATGCTATGCACTGATTGCGCAGGTCGCACACATGCAGTTTTATGTATGTACGCATACTACACACACAGTCGTATATATTCCGCATTAAACATGTCACTTTTTCCCCTACAGGTCAGTTTCATCCAGTCTCTCGAGGACAATTAGAAAATAATTAGTTGTTCGGACACATAAAAAGGCGCACTGAGATGACAGGGCCCTGAAAATTATGTCGTGATGATCCCCAAGCAATCTCCCCAGTCTGATAAAACAGTTAATAATATGTGTGTGTGTATATCTTTCCGCTCCTTCCCAGTGCCCACTTTATTTAATGACAGTCATGTGAGGTCAGTTATAGTGCAAAGCCATTAACGGGCCTAATTCACAATCTGATCGAATGCGTCCCAGCAGACCCCCAACGAGAAAAACATCCATACAGACACATAGCGTACGTTAGTGAAAGTACAAAAGAAACACAGTATTTTATTATTTCTATTCTGTAAGGAGTCTATATTTTTAATCATATTTTCGGTGGAGTCAACAGAATGAAGTGTCAGAAACCTATGATGGTGAGAATGGCTGCATAAAAACTGAGGTCTTACAATTACTTTCCAAGTGCAGAAAGAGAAACATTCTTCTATGCTGTTTAAATATGCTGAATGATAGAGCAAGTTAAAGAGAAAAACTGTTATTTTATAAGGCAGCATGACTGTGAATTAAGAATGCATTAAGTCTATCCTTGTTGAAAAGGTCTGACACACACGCACACACCTGACCTAAAGCCCTTCTCTCCAGGCAGCTCAGAAATATCGAATGCAACATATCCAGTATGAGAGGAAGTATTTGATATTCAGAGAACAGAAATGTTCATCGTTTTTCCTTCAGTTTCCACTCGCCTCCGCTCGAGTGTCTTGGCAGAATAGCTTTTTTATTTATATTGCTTCAAGAAATGACTTTTCAGACAGATTCACACCTGAGAAGAATAATTATAGATGGATAACTGGATACCAGGGTCGATAGGTGGCTGTTGAGCATAATGGAGTGTCACTGCTGAAGCATGAGCTACTGAAAGAAGTAGCTCATTCAAATATAATACATGCTGGATTCATTCTACCTAAACAACAGCTGGAAAGTTGCATATTAACGTTTGTACTTATTTTACGGGCAGGAGGTCCTCTAAAAGTGAAATTCACTTTATAACAGCAAGACAATACAAATTTGTGCAGCGTCCAACACTATTTGTACTATAATAATGAGTAATAAACCACAAGTACGAAACAGCCTCCTCTGGATCGTGCAGAAATTCTGCTCAGTCTTTACTTAACCTGATGTTCTCATAAGGGAAAACCAACGAATGAGTGATCCAGAAGTGAGTGACAGAAATGCTATAAGCCTACAGGAGCAGTGCAGCACAAAAAGGACAGACAGATACCTTGTGAATTATAATGGAGGACAGTTTTTTTGTGTGTTCATACCCATACAGTGCTATCTTCTGAATAGCTTTTTTTTTTTTTTTTCCCTGGCCTGAGCAAGGTTAAAGATATTTCTACAGAGAATAAAAACAGGCACCCTGCCTAGTACACTGACAAAAGACCAAAGGCTTAAAACAATGCATCTTTAATATCGTACAGCAAAAAGGCCAAAACACAAGAAACTCACACTCATGCACAATCTGCCACCCACACTTGCTTTGTGCTGGAAGGAGCGGCGTTGAACGGAAGGATAGCAAGCAGTTCCTCTTCAAAAGTGTTCTTCCAGATAGTTTGTTGTTCCAATCAACCTTGAAATCACCTCACTGGTCTGAGAAAAAACAGAATTGCAAGTTCTCTCTCTCCCTCTCTCTCTCTCTCTCTCTCTCTCACACACACACACACACACACACACACACAGTCTCCCTCTCTCTCTCTCTCTCTCTCTCACACACACACACACACACACACACACACACACTCCTTCTCTATCAGTATTGCCTTTATTTACTCTATAGATCGGTGAGAGGAGCTGTTAGAAAGAACACCAGGGGAAGAGGAGAAAGGCAATCAATATTACAGGAGAGGAAATCAACAGGAGTGGATGGGGCACCTGTTTGTGTGTGTGCTTCTCTGATAGCAGTCATATTGTCCTTGACAAACACTGACCATTCATTTAGAAAGGCGAATGTCCTCAATAATCAGGAGTTTGACTTTGAGCTTGTTGGATGCGTAAAGACACATGCTATCTATTTATCCTACCCACCATACATCCCATGAACCTTCTGTATATATTTTTAAGCCTACAAGGAAAATTTGCATCTGATTCCCCCCCCTGCGGTGAGCCCTGACACTCCTCATGTAAACGTGGAGCCTCACCTGTCAACTAAACTGTCTTGGCCTGCTCATGCTCTCTTCTGCGGAGATGCACAACTTATGCTAATGCCTGTCGAGCTCGGCAGGTGAAAGGGAAGTTTTCCTATCAGAACTTCCTTTTCATCATTCCCTTTCTTTTCACTCTTTTGCCATTGATATTGGATGTCATACTCTGTCAATCAGGAAGGAGCTTCAATAAGGGCTTCTACAGAAGATTACCTCTGAGGGAACGCGCAAGAGGCCTAGCGCAGGCATATGTGCAGTAGCAGCCATATGTGCATGCATACTTTATGGTATGCAAATGCATTATTTATTCTACATGGCAGTTTTACCAAACACTTGACTTCTTCGGTATTTAAACATAGCATCCTAGTTGCGTAATAAATGACTTAACACGATGAAGACATTGCTTTTAAGCCATTTTTAGATTACTTTTCTATGACTTGTTCAATCTGACAAACAACCTGGGGTTTTGTGACAAACAGTTTTTGTTTACATTACAGTGATGGTCTGATATGACATGTAACTTTTTCAGTGGTTTCCATCAAAACGTCAACCCCTCTAAGTAAGGCAGAGACACTTCTACAGTGAGCCAATATATCAGAAATGCTACAGCCACGTCGTGGATATGTTACCTCCCGTAATGCCGGCCTGTCAGCTGTCAGTTTTGTAAGTGGTTAACTAGGCTGTCAACAGGCCTGTCGTGCATGACAGCCAGACAGATTGGAAACCATATTTGGAGAAGTACCATTGTCAAAATGAATGTCATCATATTTGGCATGGATGTTGAGAATATCTCACATTACTCTGTGATATCGGTGTCAATTTGAAACAAGTGGTGCTAATGTTGAAATATCTTCACATTAATAATTGGTTTGACATATCTCAATCTCTGCTTTTAGCTACGATAGTTGTAATATTCCCAGAACACTGACATCACTTTCTCTTCCTCATTTTTTTTCCCCACTTTCTTATTCTCCTCTTTCTCTTTTTATTATCATTCCACTCACACTCCGTCTCCAGCAGGCTTATCATACGCTATATTTTTGTGTGTATGTGTTATCAGTGCTTCCATTAGTCACGTTCACAGTCTGCATTTTTTAAAATTTATTTATACACCATCAGTTTCAATATGTGTTTTGGTGCGTTTTTATCCTGTTTTACGTTTCTTTTACGTTTGCACATATGATCTATGTGTGTGTCAGGCCCTTGTACATTTTGTGTTCAGAGACTTGTCTGCACATAAACAGCAGTACTCGTCCACTCCTTTCCTCTTTCCCTTCAAGCACTCATAAGCATCGATTCTTTATCCATCAAGTGGAATGGGGACAGTAAAGTCATCTGTGCCACTGGCCACAGGCAAATGCCTTCTCCTAGTTCATTAGATAAGGTCTGTCGATACAATCAATCGTGAATCTCTACAGTCTCTGCAGATAAACTGATGTACAGAGGCATCTTTATGAATCAGTGGAATTACTCATAATGTTATGCGATTGAAGCGGAATGATAACTTAGTCACAATTTACAAGCCTGCTACTTACATTTTCCTTTACAGTACTATTATTTTAATTGTCATATTTTATTTTACTATTATTTTTAATCACAATGAACAAATAAAATCACTATGAAAGATGCGTGCTGAAGTCACACAATCACGTCTTAATAAACACTTGTCAAACACCTGTACAAGCTTATTAGGATAATACAGAAAGTTCAGGAAGTCATACGTAAACACACAAAATGGCTCATAAAACTTGCAAGTCATGCTGCAAGCTTCTTGTCTTCTCAATCCTTTGTATTCCCAAGACATCTTTGGTGCTGTCAAATGAATAACCTTTTCGGAGGGAAAAGCTAATTGGCAGATCCACTGAATGTTTTTTGTTTGTCTCTCCCCTCTCTCTCATATTAATTCTGCACCACCGCTACCTGTCGCTGTGTTCACAGCCATCCGTTACCTTCAGTATGCTCATTACTGTGGTATGCCACACTAATGCTAATTAAACTGCAGTCCCACAATTAGCATGCAACCAAGGACTCATTGTGTTTGGTTGTAGCGACCACTAGCCTCCCCTGGAGACAGCACTAACTGCTTTGATATAAATTGTTTGCACAGAGAGAAACTGTTTACACAAAAAGAAAGTTTTTACAATATAAGGAAGCATCAGATCCAGCAATAGGATAGCCACTTTTAACCAAAAACATTATCTGTGTTCCCCTATCTGAGAACAAGCTCTAAAGTACACAGGCTGACGTACTGTAAGTCACCTGTGTTCATTGCCTCTTTGAATGCATAACAGTGGTGCTACATGCTGTTGAGTTATGTAGTTTACATTTAAACCTACCAGCTCTTTCTCCAGCTGACTAAATGAGAATGTGACCTTTTTATCTTCTGAACACTTGGACTGTATGGCCATATCCAGTTACTGACAGGGTTCCAATGAGGGGATATGGTTGGCAAGTCAATGACCTTTTATAGTTTGATAGTTTTTCAGAGGTTAGGCTTCACAGCTGTATCCACCCTGAAAACTCTGCACTTTAAATCTCCTCTGAGATGCGTTTTACAGATTTGAACATCTTCAAACTTCAAATTTCATTTTTTTTTGCAGATTTTTTAAACATAAAAGACCTGGATTTCCACATTGTTACTGACTTTTATGATTTTAGAGCCCTTGCAACACAACTTCAGTTGGTTTAAAATAGTTTCAGGCATTACAATACTTTGCTCAGTTCACAGTTCTCAACTAGGGAAACTGTTTGGTTTTAAATAGTGCTAAAAATGACTTGACTAACCCTCAGAGTTGAATTTATTCAGTTGTTTCTTTGATCTTGAGGTTCTTGCATCCATGGCATTGCTCTGATGTCTGTGCCCAGGGGAGGATGGCCATCCCCTGTGTATGGGCGACTGGTTTCACCCCTCACCCTCACCCTCCACCTCTTGGTGGGTGCCAAGGGAAGTTGAGGGAAGGGTACAAGGCCAAGAAGTGACAGGGGCATCAAGACGGAACGGAGTGCCGCACATCCGAGTTCTCTCTCAACTGTCACCATCATAGTGTGAAGACACACACACACACACATACACACCACAAACCAATCTACCTAGCCTTACACACATGCACTCGCGCATGCACAGGAGCTGCACACCCACTTTTAAGTCAGGACCATTGCTCACTGTCACCTAGTGTCACTCCACCACACACAGGGAAACAGAGACACTTGAAAGTGGACACACACACACAAACACGTACTCACAGTGGGGAGGGTGTCTTGCTTTTGTCCGGCAGAGCATGAACCAGACACAAGGACTGACATGAGACAGAGACGATGAATGAGAAATGTGGTGACAGTCAAAGGAAGTGAAGATGTATGGTGATATATTCCAAGTGATGAGTGGAGTGAGTGGGACAAGAGAGAAAGCGGGGTTATATAAATTCACAGCAAAAGAGAGTGGGGATTAGAAATCATCTGGTGAAGAGCATAAATTAAACTCTAGAAGCAAGTACTCTAGTGGAGTATGTGAGGGTAAACACATATACACACACAAAGGCATAGCGACTATGGCTCATTGCAGAGGGGGCAAGGCTGTAGTGGGCTCTTATACAGCCCATTATGGGCTGTATGGAGATGCAAAACAGATCCAAGGAGAAATTCATGGAGATGGAAGGACGTAACAGAGAGAAATGTGGAATACAATGAGGTGTCCTTTTTCAGCACCATGGACAGTGCCATAGATTTATTATGAAACTGTCACTTTCTATATTTAAGTAGCACAACTGCTTACAGGTTATTTCAGGAACACGGTCAACATCGTGGATTTTACCAATAATTTCCCCAAACTTCAGAGAAATTAATGTTAAAATAATTGAACTAGTAGGACAGGCAACCAAGGATAGAACGCAAATGAATATAGTGTTTTACATGCATATTTGATGCCTAGTGTAACCACGCAGCTGTGTAGCCTTTACAAACAAGCCATACATGCTTCAATAGCCAAGCAGACTCTCAAACTGAGAGACTGGCCTCAGTTATGAATAATTTTTATTTAACTTCAGGCGTCTAAAACTGTGTTCTGCATTTGACACACAAACACTACATTTATTCAAAATATCCAACCAAACCATTCACACATGTAAAGCTCATCTTGACTATGACAGAGAATCCCTCTGGGAGAAGCTACTCAAGCAGGTCACCTCACATGTCCCATCACATAGCTGTTGCTATGGCAACAGCAGCATAGTAACAAGATAATAACCATGTTATATAATCCAGCAGTAATCCCTACTGATGTTTCAGTGTTAATGTCAGATACTATTGTCGCTGAGATTACTCACACATGCCAAAAGCGACATCAGGGTGTTCATCTGCTGTTATCAAAGATTCATTCAAAAGCTGGACAGTTTGAGCTGTATTTAATATGGAGATATCATTTGTAATGAGTGGATTCCAAACCTGTGCCATTAAGGCTCCTGACATACAAGGACTTGATCATCGGTCTGACAGCTACCTATACAGGCTGAGGTTTTCCAAAAAAAAATTAGATATTGTATTCAAACTTGAGGCTTAAAAATGTCCCGTGACGAGTTGATTGTGAGGACATCCAATGAAATGCTTACATTCTGTATTTCTTTGCAAATCACATTCGCAAATGGTTTGTGTTATGTCATGCCCTGCCTTTGATGCATATATTAACTGTTAAGTATGTTTTAAGCACTGAACAATGCCATTTATGAATGCATTGTATGGACATGCTCTTGGGTAACATTAAATGAGGCTGTGCAACAGGAAATCTTGAAAGTAAAGAGATACTAAAAACAGTGTTGAGAATATGTATTAAGCACGATAATTTCCCAGGCACCGCGTCTCAGATGTGTTAATTTTAAAATATGTGTGTCAAGTGTCTTCAAGTTCGAATAATCACAGTTCTTGTGCCACTGAAAATGTTGGTCAAAAATGTGTTGTGTCTTTTTATAGTTTCATACTGGTAACAGAAATAACAAGGGAGGAAAGAAGCATGTTAAATTTGTACCAGGCATCAATACACAGTATTCACACATATACCTCAGAGACCTCTAATGGCCCTGTTTTCATCCACAGAAAATAACAATAACTGTAATTTTCAATGTGTCGTCTCATTCAGAGAAATGAGACACTGCCCTGTGGCTGCGAATAAAAACACCTAAACTCGACAGGCAGTGTATCGACTGCCTCGATCGATAGTATCATATGTTGCTGTCTACACTTGCGTACATGCAGGATTATACCACAATATAGATAAAGAAAAAGCTAAGTGCACTGCTGAGACCCCATTGTAAGAAAAAAAAAGCCTTGTGTTATCATCCTGAGGCACATTTATAAAAACATTATCAAAGAGACGACTTATATTTGCCCAGCACCTCTGGCAAAAAGTGTAGATGAACTGCAATAATAAGCTATTGTTTTCCTTTGTCAGCTCTTGTGCTTTAATTTTATAATTCTGAGGTCAGGTTGTGTTGTGATGTAGTAATGAATGGAACAGTCATAGATGAGCTTTTTAAATAATGTTCCAATGTTAGCTTCTAAATTAAATTTTCTCCCAACACATATGTTCAGTTTTGTCATCTTTAAATATAAAAAATGACAATTTGTAACAGTGACACTTGAAATTAAATAAGATGCACGATACCAGAGCCATAATAAAGAAATAGCGTAGCTAACTTTATGATTTAAAAGTATAATTTTGAAAAGATTAAGTCGTAATTCAAGAAAAGCTTATTGGTTCTACCCTTCACACATGCACTACCATACCTTTGAGCCAGACAGATAAAGCTTTTTAATACAGTTAACCTACCCTAATGACGTCTTCAGGGGCAGCAGTGGCATCACATGTGCTAGATAAACAGCCTAATAAACCTGCTACACCATGCTACCATTGGATACCTCTGCACAGGGCCTGTTTATTTGGTAATGTGTGCGAGAGAGGCAGAAACAGAGCGAATGAAGCACTGAAGAAAGTTGGTTCTTTGGCTTTTGACCGCAGCTAGAATTGCCCGGTACTAGAAGTCATAGCAGAGAGAAACAGCTGCTATTTGATACCCAGAGGGCCAGACTCATGCTCAAGATCACTACCTACTTCGAGGACGTTTGTGTGTGAGTAAGGGAGAAATAATGGAGCTATTGACATTTTTAAAAATAGTAAATACTATTAATCTCCATTTTATTCAAACACTTAAAGAAAACTACTAAAATCACATTCTCTTCCAATGGAAATGTTTTCATGTATACATGATCAGATTGTTCACTTTGTTTTATAGCTATGCAAACTCTCAGCAGCAGTGTTACTGTATAATTTTCCACTCAGCTGGTGTTCTTGCATTGGTAGTGTGCAAAGGGGTTAGCTCAGAGATTTCTAGACCTGGGGGCAGCTGCTTTGCAATTTCCGGGGCTTCAGGTATGGCCTTATGAGAGACAGAATTTGTGTGTGTGTGTGTGCGTGTGTGTGCGTGTGTGTGCGTGTGTGTGCGTGTGTGTGTGTGTGTGTGTGTGTGTGTGTGTGTGTGTGTGTGTGTGTGTGTGTGTGTGTGTGTGTGTGTGTGCATGTCCACACAAACTGGAGTAACAGGGTCATGGCCAGTGGGCCAGGTAATGACTCTCCCACCAGCCCCTTCATACGGATTTCTGCTCTGTGGACCACCACTCTTAATGATAGCAGAAGGAGGCTCACTTGCCCTTGTGTGTGTTTGTGAGTGTTCGGCTGTGCTCATGTGTGTTTGGTCACATGCACGAGTGAGAGATGTAGCCAGCCTGAATGTAGATGTGTCATTTGACTGCATCTCTGTGACACAGCTCCTGCTCTACAGTAACTTATACAGCCTAAGGCTATTAGTATGTATAGGATTCCATATAGTGTCTGATGATGCATGGGTAGTATGGTAATTGGGTTTGTGCCTATTTGTTGCACATTGATTTATCACCAACAACCCAGTACAGATGCAAACACTTTAAAATGTCTTGTGATTTCACTGCAGAGGCTTTGTTTTTTTTTATTGTTGGGTTGTTGTATTTCTCATTATATATATTTATATGGAAAAAAAAAGCATGTGTGAGCTGAGGATGGTTGAATTTCAGTTTGGTGAGAATTTAATAGCTTTCATTTCCCAGCTTGCTTGACCTTCTCCATATGCCTTGAATTAGATATGCATTACACCTGAAGTTTCACATGACCAAATACATCTGTGCCCTCTCTTTAGTCCATTCTTTCTCTACGCTCCCATGAGCACTGCAACCTGCGCCCCACTGATACTCGACTAGTTTCAACCTCCAGGGATCTAGTTTGGTATTATACTGTGTGTCCATGCCTTAAAAATACCTAAGAATGCTGTGTGTGTTTCTTGCTTTGACATGATGTATGTGGGTGAGTGGTGAACTTCCCAACTCTCTCTCTAGTTTCTGTGTTTAAACACTGTTTTTCCCAACTATCCGCATAAATAAAGGGGTGCTTTTAAGGTTACATTTTCAATCATGTTACAGGGCCTGCAGTAAATTAGACCTCTTTAAACTCATTGCTTAGTGTTGATTGTTTTTCATCTGGAGGCACACACTGCATAGAGTAATATGATCATTTTGTCAATTAAATAATCAAAGGAGCTTAATGATAAATATTTGTAAAAGAATATTTTATCCACCAGACCATCTCGTTCTGAATAGCTGTGATAGCCTCATCACCAACAATTGCCAAGGCTAAAAATCCTTCTCGGCCCTCTCCTCGGTCTCCCTCTAATTGTGTCACCTTATCAAAGACTGGGAGAAACAAGAGTGCAGATTAGTTTTCATTCAGGGCTCATCTAATCCTTTCAGCTCGCTCTCTTATAATGTGTCATTGCCAGTCAGTCAAACAGCTCTGCACAACAGCAGCATCACTAACCAAATGAATAGATGTTGGACATCTAATTCTCTGCTAAAAAGATAGCCTTAGTCAGGCTTTTTATGACTGTTATTTGAAATCTAAATCGCTTTGATCTCTGGGGTTCCCTAAACACTCTATTCTTTGCTGTTTACAAAGGGGGGATTGTTACATATTGTTACAAACGATGCAATCTGTTTTTCTTTTAAGGTCTGTGTGGATGGTAATTGAAAACAATTATCCAGTGCTTTGCTCTGATAATGCCCACCTCTTACATCATTTAAACCGTGTGTGGTATTATCTTCAGCATCCTTTCACTGAAGCACCAAGTCAGCCTGGGCAGCTACACAAACTGTCCTTCACTGTGGTGTGGACACAATCCAAATCAGCATGTGTAGCTGTCCTGCACTTTGGCGAGAGATTCGGTGAGGATGCACGACAAATGCATATCTGTTAACTAGTCAGCCACTAGTCTCTTAGTAGGTTTCTCAACTATCAGAGAACGAAGGGAAGGGGTGTTTCCTGCAATGGTATGAACGTTTTGATTCAGTGTGCAAATGACAGAGGAAATACTACCAGAGAAAACAGTGTGAAGGCTTTTCAAATGGCAAAACACCACACAATTGTTCCTCCTTTAAGCTAAACTGAATGACTGAAAACTTATCATTGCAGCGGTCTTCTTCCATCTCAATGTTTGTCTGTTTAACGGTGTGTTGGCGGGTGAAATTGGATTGTGCTGCACAAAAGGTGGATTCAGGAGCATTCTTTTTTTACTGGAATGCCTTGTGTTTGTTGGCGTAGCCCTCCGATTGTGTCTCAGCAGTGTTCTCGATGAATCGAATGAGAAAACCCTATACGGCAGTACCATTACCCATCCTTAGGGAGATACAGAGATGAAGAGAAGAGAAGCTTCCCACTTCTGCTGAGTCACAGACTCTGCATTGTCTGTCTGTGATGGAAAGGTTTATCATTTGACTTGTTGGCTTTTTCATCCTGCCCAGCAAGTCGGTGAACTTGTGACTCCGATAAGATGAAAGTTACAGCTTTTGCAGGTCTGCGGTATAGAGCACCGAAGTGAAGCTGCAACTTCCGTATTGTGTTCCAGAAGTAAGACGGCCTCTGACACCGACACTAACGGCTGAAAATTCTGCCTTGGAACAGGGCTTTTCCCTACAGTACATCATGTGGTTTGACTTCTATGTCTAGACAAGTACAGTAGTGTTTTAAAATATCGAATGTCATTGTTTGCTCAATATTTACATTCTTGGTAATATTTCTCATAAACAACAGATGATGGAAGAGGCAAATGCATGAACAAGTTAGACCAGCCAGCTAGCTCAGATACAGACAAATGGCAATTTAAAGGAAAAACTAGCATTAAGTGCCTTATTTAGGAGTTGGTGCTGTCTAACAGACAGATCCATCTTCTCCCAGAGGTGTTCAGTTGGGCTGAATCATATGCCATAACAAATTATATGTATTATTTTCATACTCATCAAACCATTTAATGACCCCTTCTGCTGTATGGATGGAAGCATTGTCATTGCCATCAGGATAGAAATGTTAAAGTATAGGATAAATGTGATAAAAGTGGTCATTCAGAGAAACATTACATTGATTTGCAGTGACTTTTCCCTCTCAAGGGACGAGTGAACCCAACCTTCCCCCAGAATAACAAAGCCACCAGATCCTCTTACTATAGGGGTCAGAAGTTCAAGTTTTTCCTCTCATTTGTCGCCTGTATGTATATCTGTAATAACAGCAGGACAGAGAGAAGCCAGCATCGTTAGACTCAGAGATTGCAACTGTAACAGTGAAAAAACAGCATTAGAGGAGAGCATAAGGAAGTGGGGAAGGAAGTCTGCTCGTAGTCATTTATTAGAAAATAATGGTGTCACAAATTGCAAATGTGTCCAGTTTGATATAAGTATAAAATACGAAGGTGGAATAGAAATATGCTCAATAGGAGCAGGAAGTTAATCCATAAGAGTTTGGGATCACAGTTCCTCCCTGAGACTGATGTACTTTGTTGCAGTTCAGTGAAGGTGTTTGTCTTTAAAGAAAAAAATCCACATTCACTGCACATCTGCTTAACAAGTAAAACAAATTGCCCCCTGTCCACTTTTTTAGAGCAGAGTGATATAAGCTCTCTAATGATACTATATTAACAGGCCCCGGTCCAGCTATACCAGGACTTGCTGTTGCACTATTTCACTCACACTTCCTCATTATGTCTTGTTGTCTTGTAACTGTGTTAAGAGACATTATAAATGTCTGCAGATGATAAAACTTGTGGGCTGCATATCTTGGCCAAAGTAATTATTTCTCATAAACAGTGTACAGTGTGACTCACACACTTAACTTAACCTAAAAAAAACAACATTATTTGTAGGAGATCGACATTAACAAGTCTTTGCAGCATGTCTTGTTCACTTTACGTCATCCGATGAGACCGCTGTTTTTCATCTTCCTTCATTTCCAATTTATCCAGTCTTGCAGAATACACAACACTACATGACACAACTCCCTAATCTTAACCTAAATCTCACTTTAGTCTAAGTTTAACCTAAACTTAACCTTGAAAAACAAGACATTTAATTAACTAAGATGCACTCATATTCCACTGCACACATGTAAGATCTTTGACAGTCTTGTTGTTTAAAACTGCAAGTGTTATAGCTGCTAGTGGAGCAGTGGTGAAAGACAACCAGCAGGGAAACAAATATCAAGACAAAACAACACAAATATAAATAATCAAAAATAAGCAGTAGATTAGAACTGATAGCATCTCATTTAAACAATGAAAGACTTCAAGTTGAGAAATTATGTTATTAATGACCGAGCACTTTTTCTTGTCGTGTATCTGCCTCTGCATATTCCTAGTTTCATGTGACAGTACTTGATTGAAGCTAACGTGAGGGCAGCTGCATGCGTTTAATATGGGTTTAATATTCATTTATTGTTGTCAGTATCTATTACTTTGCCCGTTGTATTTCCTTTATATTAACATCTTTTATTACCTGTTGTCAGGCACGTCACCATCTCCCAGGAATCATTTAACTACATTTATATGTATGTATTTGTACCCTGTGTGCAACTGTGTGTTTGCATTTGTGAAAGAGAGAGAGAGCGATGGGGAAAGAAAGAGACGGATGAATTGACAGAGTGGTTTAAACCTCTATTCACTGATTTATTATTTTTTTCATTTATGATTCAGTCATGATTCAGACACCCATAGTGATGATTCACTTACAGGGACTGTGCCAGTTAACGCTAATAATGCGATACAGCTAGTCATGTTGGCATGGAATGTGAGGTTATTCTACCAAAATACAATATACAGTGACACTGTCAAGGAACAAACACAATCCTAATTATACACACACAAACAAAACACATACCTGGCAAACATTTACACACTGTATTTCTGAGCATCTTCTTACAGTGTTGCTTCTCCCTAGGTGTAAACAACAGACCTGTGGGTATTCAAGGAAGTAAACTGAGTGTGTATGTCTATTATATATATATTTGTAGGTTAAAGTGTGCATTTGTGGGTTTTCTATGTGGGTTGTTTGCCTGGAGGCTACTTATATGATGCGGTCTTATTAAATCAGTGCTGGAAAAGGAGGCACAGACATCAGTGATAGAAAAGCACAAAGGAACCTGAAGTGATTAAACCCCTACTCAAACCGGCTTAGTAGGGAAAGCTTCACAGAAAGCCAACAATGGTTGCATTCCTCTAAATCTTGCCTCTCTTTTGCTTTCTTTTCCCCTCTCTCTCCGGCAGTCTTTACCCCTCCTCCTGTTCTTTCCCTCTCTCAAACAGATTATTTCTTTTCGTTTTCTTTATGTCTGTCTTCTTAGCAGCACGTTAGGCTGCTTAACTTTACAATGCTCATGTCAGGTCAGAACCCACCCTCCCTCAATCGCTCCAATTCAGGAGAAAAAGCTTCTTTCTGCACCTAAGGTATTACAGTATTTCAGACGTCAACCACCTCGAAAGTCTTTCTTTCATTCGTTCATTATGACCTCTTCCTTTCTTTTCAGCCTTTTATTTCTCCAAAGAACTTTTAGGGCACTCTGTGGATTTGCCAGGTTGCTAATTGCACTGCAAGTTTTTGTCTAAATCAATAGGGGATTAAACTTGAATAAGTTTATGAGGGGATTAGATGAGAACAAGAGTGTGCGGGTGTGTGTGTCTAGAGAAGGTTGAGGTTATATCACAGTTTGGGTTGGTTTATTTCTCACAGAATTTCTCACCACGCATGCATTTATCAACAACTCCCTCAGTTTGTTCTCCTGAAATAGTTAGGGTGAAAACTCTTCACTGCAAGGGTTTTGGTGGCAATGAATTGCAGCTCTCATACAGCCTCTCTTGCAAACCCATTTAGATCTTCCAGCTATGAATGACCCTGCAGTCTATCAAGGGATAGTATTTGGAACAGGAGTCAGTAAATTCCTCTTAGTGCACAAAGGGTCCGGTCCTCCATCTCCCCAAACCGCTGTAATGGACTGGATTAGACCACCTGGTCTGGTTTTCAGAGGGGGGAGTAATCTATCCTAACCCCCACCAACATCCACATCTCCACCTGCGTATGGCATTGCCCATGAATGCCAGTCATTAAGACGGCTTTACAAAGACGAGGCCTACCTCTTTCCCAATTGGCCGGCTCCACTTCCACATATAGAGCAAGCATTGTCTTAAATGCAACTGCTCCCACCCCTGTGGTGACTGAGCTTCCATTCACTGACCACTGTAGCTGGTAGACTGCCAGAGAGGAAATATGATAAATGTGCCTAACGCCACCTGTCAGGGAGGGGAGGGACATTCTCTTTTTCCCAGATGCCAACAGGTGGAAAGGGATAAGCCTTGATCAGGTTACTGTGCGCGTGCATGTGTGCGTGTGTGTATTTGTAACGCATGAATAACGTCCTCTCTTGTGTTTTAAACAGGTGCGCCAGAAAGGAGAAATGCGAGCGCTCATCAGAGCCCCGACGCTTTGCATCGGACATCAAGCAGTGTGTGCGTCTCAGCGTCCACCCGAACAACATATCAGTGTCCCAGTTTAGTGTCACGGTGAGTGGATAATAACACGGTATCATGTACTATCATAGAGCAACAATGGCTTGTTTAGAGGTTTGAAATGAACAGCGTTATCTATCAAGAATTACTCATGATGCTTTTCCTCGCAAAAAAATAGATACTGCTCGTCATTAACTTTGCGTGCTTCTTTCTTGTGCCACTCGGAGATAAAATGTGGCCAATTTTTAATTAGTAGTCATTCAATATATTTTTCTTTCAGTAAGAAAAAAAAAACAAAAAACACTTCAGGCAAGCAAACACCATTTGTCTTAGTGGAGCCACATTGCATTAAATAGTGTGGATAGCTGAATATGTTGCTAGTGAGAAAATCTTGTCTGGCAGATTGACAATATCACACTCTCAAGCATAATTTGTAATATGATGTAATTATGCTCTAAATACTGATTAGTAGCCAGTGTTCACTCTGTAATCCTGCTTTATATCATTTTACCGCCTGCCAACATGCATCCTTCAAATCCTGACCTCACAACTTACAGTCCTGTCCAGTGAAATACACTCTCAACAAATGTCAACAATCATTAACAGCATCCAGTTTAGCTCGGCTGTGTTTATTGTGATTGTTGGCAGCTAAATGCAGCACTTTTCCCCCTGGACATTTCATTCTGAAACAGCTGCCAGGTTTAAAAGGTCTGAATTGTTTTTGATTGTTTAAGTGTATTGATTAGTGTGCAAGGAGCTGTGATCCATTTCAACTGAAATATGTCTCTACAGGACCTGGAGAAACACAAGCACTCGGATCGTTGTTTTTTCACTTTTGTAACTCCACCTTTTAGCAGAGTACATGATCCATGTGGTTGAATTCATATAGAGAGGCAGGAGAGACTATTGTATACACAGGTATCATATACACTTTATGCTGATTATTGTTTATTGTTTAATTGATTTGACTGTTTAATTGAAATCATTTAAATGGAAACATGTGGTTGCTTCCTCACTGTGTCCCCTTACACTGCACCAGCTTTCACCCCGGCCAAAAGCCCATTTCGATTTGCTATTTCTTTTATTGGGACAAGGAATAAATGGCTTCTCATATTTTTAAGTGGCTTTATGTGTGTTAAGCAGAAGACTTGACATTGCCTGAACACATTATGCTATTCTATATCTTTCAAGGCTTACTGTATTTCTCTTTGAAACTCATTGTATTGAAAGATCGCCCATTTTAAAGGTACTAACACTGAATGTTATGAATATCCCACTGATCTTAAACACTGCCAAGTGATGTCACATTTCCCGTTTAATGGTTGCATGGAGATGGCTTTGACTCTCATAGACCAAGTAAGTGCATAAATATCAAATATTGTTTTCTGAAGTCAAGCCAGAATGACTTTCCTCCGTCTGCGCTGCTCAGAGGGTCACATGTGAGCTGTTGATTTTCAGAGGTATACTTCTGCATCACTCTAATGATATTCATGGGTGTGTGTGACTCTCTCAAGCCAGAGTTTTCAGAGTGTTTAACCTTTTGCCACACATATTCCATCCAGCTGAATGCTGGGCAGAGGATACCGCCAGACAGACAGGGGCTCCTCCTTGACCTTTGTGTTATTAAATATTTGTTTGGAAAGATAAGGCACAGGAACTCTCGAGAGAAACAAGGACACATCATTGCTGAAGTCAGACTCATTCTAGAAAAAAGCTATTGTTTCCTTTGACTTATAATTTTCTTCTTTGGTCACTCATGAAAGGTTTTAATGTGAGCCCCAGAAAGAATTGTCTCTGTATGCATGTAGAAAATATGTGATCATTACAGAAAGCATAGCGGAATTAGTCATTAGTAAGTGTGCCATTAGTATGATTCTACACATTACAATCAGTTATGTCAAAGTTAGGCACGTGTACAATGTGAGTAATGGTGTTCATAGCTAATTTAGGACTTACTTTATAATTAATGTACGAACATCTAAAGCTAAAGTCAAATGTTTTTCCTCTCTTGCCCTTTTTGTGGCATCAGACTGCTTTTGAATGAATTCTCTCTGCAGCTAAGATATTTTTTTCACCATGGCAACATGAGCAGCATCACATATTCTCGGCATTAGACATGGTGCTTTATAAACCACAGGAGACCATTTGTGTATGTGTGTGTGTGTGTGTATGTGTAAAGGATGTTTCTGTTAACATGAGTATGTTATTTTCCTATTTATGCAGCACTACTGTGGCTCGGCTTACCCATGGCTACAATAAATGTAATTGAGGAAATTCTATGTTTGGCTGCATTTCCTTCTGAAAAGAAAAAAAAAAAATAAAAGCAAGAGATGAAGAAGGTGAGAGGCAGAGTGTGTAAGAGATCGAAGCCCCGTCATGCACTGTCCATCTTATGCGGGATGCTGTGTGTCTATTCACACCGCCGCTGCCTTTTTTTCATTAAACAGCAATATAAAAACAGCGCAGGTCAGCCCTTCTGTGCCGCTGAGGCAGCTTTCAGCGTCACATCACAAGTGTACTATGGGCTACGCCTCAAATCAATGCCTAGACCAAGGCCCCCTTGCAGACACAGTTTTCCATCAATATGTATATTTTGGTCTTGACCCTACTCCACCTGCCTCCACTACCCTGTTTTTTCTTCTCCTTTCACTCAAGGACAGTGTTTTGTTTTGTTTTTTTTTCTTTTCTTTTTACTTCACCTGAAGCCATTTTTTTCCTGAGGTGCAGATAGAGCTTACACAGCATTTCCAAATGAAGTGGGAAAATTTGCATTCTTTATTTCCTCCAGTTCCCTTTTCCTTGCTGTCCAGCGGTCTGCATGCCTGCACTTTTCTCCTCTCTTTCATTGTTCACTGCCTCATTTGTTCACCTCGGTCATCCTGCTAGCACTTTCCTCCTCTTACCCACAGTCTCTTTTCATCCCACACTTAGAGTAGTTTCAGCTTTTTACCTTCAGTTGGCTTGTTCGATTTCTTCTAACTCCTCATCCTTCCACATACTCTTAAGTTTTGCTTTTAAATAATTTCTTTCTCTATATATCAAATATGTTCCTTCAAAACATCTATTTCTCACAGAGCCAGGGAGTCAGAAAATTGAAGTGAGATGTGAAATCTGAACAGTTTGTACATTCGACAAGGTATAATAGGAGGTGGTAAGAAAGGTAGTAGTGCTCACAACCATCAGATATGGCCTATTAAGATTCACTGATTTCAGTTTTAAATCAATCTATGTCTTTCTGCATCAGAGTGTTTTGATGTTGTTTGGACATCTGGACAGGATATGCGTCTGATGCCTCATTCAAGAATCCCCTAGAGGCTCCTCTGGCCACTGACCACTCTGCAGATGGATCTTTACTCTGCACAGAACTTGCAGCTGTTCCTCTCCTCAGCAATATTGTGTTACAGTCATATTTGAAGAACATGCTGGCTCCGAAACCGATCTGAAGTGCTCACAGATGTGTCAGAACTGTAGCCATATAACTGCTTGGGCACACATCGAACTTGTTTATCTCTGACCACGGGGGCAACTATATGTCATGCTTCATCACTGGCATTTTAAACTGATGAGTGATGTTTTGCTATTGAGTATGTGAAGTCATTTAAACTTAACTGAATCCTTCCTACTTTTGTTTTCTGTAGCTGCTGCTATCAGCTACTAATTACTTTCATAATCTCAACTGATTATTCTTCTAAGATATTTTCATTTATCGATTACTTATTAACTAATAAATAAACGTGTGCTATGATATTGCACGGAACTTGTGACATTTTTCTATCTTTTCCTTTCTACAGTTGGTGTTGGAAGCCCATAATGTCCCAGAACTTTCTGCTGGTGTCAACTGCACCTTTGAGGACCTGGCTGAGATGAATGGCTTGGTGGAAGGAAACCGGATCAAGTGTTCCTCCCCTGCTGAAAAGGAAATGCCACGCATTATTGTTGACAAAGGTAAAAGGGCAAAAAGCAACAAAACTGTGATCAAGACAAATACGATTCGATGCGATCTAGTGGTGCATGCCATAAACATCATGTCAGGGTACCTGATATGACAGCCTGTGATTTAGACGATGCCAAGCCATAATAATAGGAGAATTATGTATAAAAACCCATTGCTGGAAACCGCTAATACTCAACGTTAGAGCACCTGTTGAATACAAGCATGCATGTCTTTCACGAAAGCACACATTCATCTAGATGTTTCACCTGCAGTCAGCAGCATGCTCGTCCTAGGGCAATAAGTGTTCCGTGAATTTTTGTTTTCTCGTTGCCAACACTAACTCAGCAGGCCTCGGAGCACTGCCGTAGGACATGTTTAGTAATTGAATGAACATTAGTTATTAGTATGCGGTGGGATTTTTTATTTACCCTCCCTCCTTCAATGCGAATATACTCCAGAGGGAGTGATGGGACCCCAGTTAACCCCAGTGCAGAAAGGAGAATATCAATCTGCACAGCCAAGTGTTCTTACTACAGTATTGCCGCTAACAGAGAGCCCGGGGATTACACAGCCCCCCACAGACAGTGTCGCCGTTTCTATTGCTTTCAGTTAAAACATTTCTGACAGTAGGCATTCACATGCAAAGAAGGAAACTATTTTTTCTCTTTTACTTTCCCCTGCGCCTCACCTCCTCTCTCTGGGGTTGGCTGGTCTAATTGAACAAAGCTCCCATCTGGGAAGGTCTGTCCACAGGCAGGCAATCCTTCACCACCAACCCTTAACTGTCCTCATGTTGAGATAATGAAAATGCCACTCTTTCATATTTTCACAAAAAAAAAGAAAGAGAGAAGAAAAAGAAATAAAAAACTGTAATACTTAAAATTGACATGTACAGGAATGCTCTTAAGTTCTGATGACCATGAAGTTCTCACTTGTTGTGTGTCATTTGCAAAAACATTATCTATATATTGCTTAGATATTGAATCTAAAAGCCAAACATGTAGCTACAGCAGGTGCTTGTAAGTGAGAAGACCAGCATTTACTGCAGTGCTGGTGAGACCTTTCAAGTCTCGGTTGCACACATAAACAGATATTCACATCTTCCTTATTCATTCAGTGCACCCACAAGAACCGACGGATCGCACATAAATACACTGTCCTCAACAAACACATGACAACAGTACAATAAAGTAATCCACAGGCAGACATGTACAGATATACAGCTGACAGGGAGCCTGAGGGTGCTTTGGGGAATTAAAAGCATTTGTTTAATGTTTGCCATGTCAGCCACATGTAAAGCTGATAATGCTGCAGTCATGCAAACATAGATGTGTCAATATGTACACTGAGACAAGCACAAATGAGGCACAAAGCATTTCTCGCTATCTTTTGCTTTCCCACACCCGCAAATATACTTTCTTGTTTTCAGTGGCGAAAAATATTTCCCATATTTGAATTTTTCCTCTTCCATTTCCACTAGTACTCATTAGTCTAAGCTCGGCTGAAAGAGAGGAAAGGGAGAGCGACGGATGGAGTGAAGAGAGAGGGAGGGATAGATAGTGTTAGCAGGCTTCAAGGTAACATTTAGGTGGCCTAATTAGGACAGATCCGTTGTCATCGGTGCTTTACTGTGATTGATGAATGATTCCTTCTTTGTTAGAGAGATGGAGAGAGACACAGGGGAGAAGAAGGAGTCGCGGAGTGGAAGGAAGTGAAGAGACCTGTGTATAGAGATAGAGTGGGGATGAGAGAGGGAGGTACGAAGGTAGTGTAGGGAGAGAGCAGTTAGATGTGTGGATGTGCTGTTGAATTAAACATGAACTCCTTCATTAGTGCCAGACAAAAGGACACACCAAATACAGATGAGGCGCAAGCTCTCATACACGCACACACTTACACACAAACACACACACACACATGGATTCTGTTTCATTTTATTCTCCCTTACCTTGTCAAAGACACTCTCAAAGACTTTTCTGGGGTAATATTGTCCATCCCAGGGGAAATGCGTGTGTGCACCAACTTTTGTTTCTTGTAAGGCAGCAGGAATAGGGAGACTTAACCCAACAAAACCCTTCTGCTCTCCCTCTCTTAAGATACTGCCTTTACCGATGCAACAACCTGTGGCTCCGAGCGGTGCAGTTATCTTTTCTTTCTGGGAAAATCCAATGTGACTCGACACTAAGAAAGGATATTTGAACAAGGGAATGAAATGATTATCATATAGGCCGGGGTTCTTTAAAAGTGCTTGTGCTGCTTGTGCTAGAAAAGTAGCTCTGACACGCTACTATTACAATACTGTTTTGTTTCTATTTGTTTCTAGAGTTGAATGAAACTGTCAGTAATGGGTTCAGTAAATGTGTTCTGAAGCAAAAGCAATTCTTGCTTCTGTTAGTTCTTATTCTTTGTACCCTTGTCTTGCTGTTTTCTTGCAACATGAAACATTCTGTATACATCTGTGTGCATCCAACCATTCATTTTGACTATGCTCTATTTTCTGTAGGTGACCACCAGATTGTGCAGCTCTATCTCAAGTCCAAAGAGACAGGCCTGGCATTTGCAAATACCAGTTTTGTTTTCTACAACTGCAGCGTGCACAAATCGTAAGTCTTTGTCTACTAATAGCTTTTAAAGGCTCTTCAATAATAGCATACAACAATATGTAATTTCCATTTATTTTGTTGTACCGGTTTCTGAATGCTAGAAGCAAAAAATTTCACCAGATGGGTCTAAATATGCAGCATTTGAAGTCGGATTTTGTCTCTCTCCCTTGACATTTGAAGTTGGAACTCGCTAGCGGATACCTTGTCGCAATTTTAATTCCTTTATATTAATGAAAAAACTTGCATCAATACTTGCAGCGTTGAAATTGTATTGTATACATAACTAAGTAGGCATATTGAGCTTTAGTTCTCCAGTGTATTAGCTGAAGGTCAATATTAATTCAGAACTCTGTCTGCCCGCTGCTCTTCTTTTTAGTTGTCTCTCATGTGTGAGTAGCCCCTACCAATGCCACTGGTGTAAATACAGACATGACTGCACCCATGACCCTCGCACATGTTCCTTCCAGGAGGGCCGAGTCAAGAAGCCTGAGGTGAGAAAGAGTTGAACTTTATCTGTTTTTGTGTTGTTTTGAGCCTGTTGAGGTATGAAATCCCTTTGTAAACACCATGTTGTCCTTCGTCAAAGCTTTGGAACATAGCAGGGATTGTCGTAATGTTTTGTAAAAGACTTGTTGAGCTCTTGGTTAAGGGGCCTAAATTTTCTAGTGGCACCTCTGTCCATAGATTTAAAGCTGCAGCCCATTATGACAATGTCCACAAATCCCCATAGTTTTCCCTGCTGCCCAGCACCAGCCAGCCTCTTCATATCGAGCCAGCTAAGTTATAAAACATGGTGAAATAAATTGTGGGGAAATGTTTGGCTATGTCAGACTAATAGCTATCGTTCGAGGTTTCACATGCAAAAAGAGTTATGTTAAAAGGATTGAGACACCTTTCAGCTGTAGTGCTTCCATCTGGCATGAGTATCTTGGCATGTCTTGCTCTTGACTGCACATCAAAGGGCAGTGGAAGCTAATAAAACTGAGTCATTTCCACTTGCCCATCCCTATTCCCTGCGACAGCTTAGTCTGTGTGAATTATCAATAGTATTGGCAGCCAGTTCTATTCCCGTCGAAGCAGAGCCCACTGTAATTAGGCTGCTCTGCTGCAGAGGACAAGCCACTCGCTGGATGGGGTACATTCAGTGAATGCCCCTAAACCCAGCCACTCCCCATCCTTTGAGAGAGGTTTCACTCTGACTTAGAGCTGCTGCAACTGTAGTAGCCTTTAGGGCAAAGCAAGGAGGTAACGGGAGGATGTCTGAGGATCTGTGTTCCTCTATGTATTTTTATGTGTATGTATCTGTCTGCAGTTTGTGCCTGCCTGTACACTGCCAATTCACTGTGGCTTTCAGGGGGAGGGTTTTACAGGGAGTTAGTGGCCTGTTAATCCTAGCCTGAGGTGAGCTATGATGAAGATCACTGGTGCTCATGTCTGGGTTGGCAGACGCCGCACGACGGGCAGGGACAAGCTTAGCCAGATTGCCTCCTTTGATGAGCAGTCTGCTCTCAATTGTGTTATTCCACCCATGTTTCCCCCGAGCCATTCAGCCTGCACAGACGATATTATTTTCTTTTTACGCCGTTTCCATTATCCTTTTGAACCTTCTGCTTAGTTAGGCCCAAACATGAGTCTTTGCAGGTTTACTTTTCCAATTAGCTCAGGCGCTGGTGGTCAATATTGACTCTGGATAATAATGTGTGTATTTGTGTGAATCCTCTCCTATTGTGTTGCTGACTAAAAGAAAACCATAAATAAAGCAAGGAGGATTTGGTATTAGCACATTAATGACATCCCTTTTTTGACATGTTGTTCCGAAAAAAGCAGGTGTTTTGCAGGCTTAATGACTTTTAATTTGCTTTTAATTAACCCCTCAAATCCAGGGTCATGTATTTGCAGCCAGATTTCTGGTTTCCAGTTTGAATTAATAATTTAGACACACACAAGCTTAAGAATATGCACACACACACACACACACACACACACACACACACACACACAACTGTCCATAGAATCATCCCCAAATTTCACAAAAGGCAACAAGTCAACTTTGCTCTGTTGAATGGGATGGGCTCTTTCTGCTGCAGATGATTTTTTGTGTACTATTACAATTAAAGGATTTCAGGCAGTGATCTGAATAATCCCTTAACTCTATGCTAATGATTGAGGCCAGGCAAATCTCCCTACTGGTTGAGCTTGTTGTTAGTATGCATTGCAGGACAGAGTTAAAGCCAAGCCCGGGCGTACAGTGGGTGCCTTTTTATTCATGCCAGCAATGATATGGGCACATGGATCAGACGTTCGCCTGTTGGCACATTAACCAAGGCCACGTCCCTGTTTGCCCTCCACACATCTCAAGGACTTAGACATTCTGATGAGCCTCGCTGACAAAGAACATGCATGCAGCTTCGTTTAGTTACACTGAATAAAGAGCCCAGAGTTATTCCTGTCCACTTCTGTCACACTGATTACGATATGAATAGGTTTTGCTTGTTTACCCGATAAACAGGGTTTGTTTACCTGCATATTTAGCTCGTTTTCAGACTGCATCCCTCATCCTAAAGCACACACATAGTCTTACCTAAAGACACTGATGAAACTGGAGACACTTCCTGTTCTCTTTGTCTGATGAAAGCCACAGGAGGATATTTCCCTTTCTTCTTCTCCTGTCTACAGCACAGCATGTTCATATCCTGAGTTGCTGCCAAACCTTTCCCTAATATATCCAGTTGGTTGGGAGATACAAAACACACAAAAATATTAATGTTACTCAATACACACCACTATCTCCTAGCAAATAATATAACCTTGGTTCCTTGCATTGTTTACTTCTTGACTGCGCTAAAGTGATCAGTGTTGTTGAGTTTATTTACCAGAAACTTATCGATCAAGTGATCAGGGTAATTTTATTACAGAAGCTAAATGCCAATTGTAATAGCTGTTGGTTGCCAATATTAGATAGAAATGGTAGGGAAGAGGTGCTTTGGTTCGATTCAGTTAAGTATTTACGGAGTGAAGGGAGAAAGAGAATGTTTAAAAAAAATAATAAAAACTGAGAGTGAAGCAAGGTTGTAGGAAAATTACAAAAATGCACTAAAAGTAAACGATTAATGAGCTTAAATCTGAAAACACAGCAATGGAAAATGTCGCAGTAAAGCAAGACACATGAGCAGCCATGATCATGTGGGCTTTAAACAAAGCCCCCAGGGTAGGGAAATGTATTTGGAATTAGTGAACAGGGAAATCATTACCCTCACCCGGCATCTTTTTGCATCAGAGTTTACAGACTAACTACTGATCTTACAATAGTGTATGTGATACGCTTTTGTAAGTGTGAATGTGTACATTTACACATTTATCCTGTGATAACAATGGATTCTTACCAACATCTTAAGCTAACTGTTGTTTTTACCCTAAATTATAGCAGCTTTGGTAAACCTGTTTACATTGCAACCGATCATTTGAAAACTTGTGTTTGTTGCCCTGTCAAATGTAATTGTTGCGAATTTGGTTTGTTCTCAGGTTTAATTTTATTTATTTATTTGTTTATTTAGATGGGACAGTGCGTATTAATGTACGTACAATCTCAGGTTGTAGTAAATACACTGGATTTAGCACAAGGCTAAAGATTAGTAGAATGTTTTTGTAATCAAAAGAAATAATTATGGCCACTACTATTTAAAACAAAAACTCAATTATAATAAATCATAACGTTCCTTTAAAGGTCCAATGTTGGGTCCCTCTCATCAAATTACTTCAATTCTCACATGTCTCCCAGAATTCATCAAAATATAACAGAAATGGCTAATGTTATGATAGCTGTATAATCCCTGCTTTTAGCCTTTTTCTGAATAGGCTGTTTCAATGTCTGTGAGTTAAATGCAGCTGAGCTGCTGCTGTCCACGCCCCCTTCAGGAAGAAGACTCTCTCTGCATCTGTGATTGACAGCGTGGAGCAAAACAGCTGACAGCACCTTAACCACCATAGACATTAATGAGTGTGTGAGACCAGGATTTCTTTATGTCACTTCTAACATTCCCTCTGAGTGATCATCTTATCACAGAGTTCATAGCACAGCCGTTGATTTGAACTTGTGTGTGGAGAGTTTGACAGACAACGCATGGTTATAAAATCAGTATTTTAGCGGTGGAGAGCAGCAGCTTGAAAGTGGTCCTGAAGTGACTGCCAGTTAACAGGTAGTCTAAATGGAATGTGTTTCACTCGCTATTCCATACTTATTTTCTTGGCTGACAACTAAAACACAAAAACATGTAAATGAAAACAACTTCATTGGGAATTTGGCTGTATTAAATTGTAGTATATGTGAGCACAGAGAGCAGAAAAGAAGCAAACAGATGTGAACACCTGCAGAGTTTAGGTTTGAGTCATGCACAACAGGCGACATGCAAACACAGTAACCCAGCTCTTGTTTCTTGGTTTCAAATCAGTCTTCAAGTTTCCATCTTTGTGATCTGTGGATAAATGATTAAAGCTAATGGTAACATTAGCAACAGCAACCATGCACTAACACTAAGGATTTTCCTATTGTTGTGGTGATATTGCCATCAATAATAAAAGCAGTTTACTGGATTTGTAGTTCCTGATATGCTGGGAGTGCATGAATACACTTACACTTGTCTTCACTCATGCAGAACATTTGCTGAGCTGTGTTCAGGGCTGAGGTGTTTTAGAGTTAGCAGAAGCAGACAAACCTCGTGGACTGTGAGGCAGCTGTTTTTCTGAATGGCTCACTTTGAACAAATAAATGGGCAAGATTAATCTTTTTTTTTTTAGCTTGATGACTATTGGTTGCTCAGTTTTTCCATACCAACTGAATAAAATTGTGACTTGCATGTAAAGCTGCAAGATAATTTGTTGAAGGGGGGCTACAGAAATGGCAGTATCAGCAATTTTATATTTGCACAGCTTTTGTTTTGTACTTCAAAGTTTCCAAGACATTAAAAAAAACTATAAAAATGGATTTTCACCACTTGGGACCTTTGAGAGAAAGGACACAAAGACGATATCCAAAACCGGCAGGAGAAAAGAAGGAACCAGTGAAAAGTTCTTTGGAAAAAATTTTAAGGTGAGGAATGAATGGTGGGATAAAAAAACAAGGTGAGGAGCAGCAGGGAAGCAGAATGAGTGAACAGAGAGCGGCAGAGTGTCTTTGCCCGAGGCTCTGTTGGATATGATAAAACAGAGGCTAGTTAAGGGGAGCTCTTGGTAACCACAAGGTGTGTGTGTGTGTGTGTGTACGTGTATGAAAACTTAAGATCCTCTTCATCTTCACACCTTACACTTCTATAATTATGGGCCTCCCTCTCTCTCTCTCTCTCTCTCTCTCTCTCTCTCTCTCTCTCTCTCTGCCTTCACCCTCCTTCCCTCCTTAGCTTTAAACTATGCCAAGGGCTTTTACATTCACAGTCCCCATTCTGCTTCCTACTCTCTGTCACTTTGCCTATCTCCACCCTTCACACCTCCCACCAGCCTCTAATTATCAGATCTAAGTAGGTCCCCAAGAAGAAAAGGAGTCGGGAAAGAGAAAGCGGGAGAGAGAGAATCAGTGAGAGAGTTGATAAGAGAAATGAGAAGGGTCAGTGAGCGAGATAGGATGAACAACCACAGTCTGTGTTTAGAGAGATATAAATGAAGGAGGGATAAAACACGAGTATGACTGAGAAATCAGAGGTGGGGTCAGAGAAAACAATGAGTCAGTGATGGAGAGAGGACGAATGAAGGATAATTATATAGAGAAAAAAGAGAGGCGCCAACTCTGTTTTTCAGAAGTCAGGGCTTATTATGTGGTTATGATGAGTCATGCTATTGACAGGTACTTTTCTCTCTCTAATGCTTTAGTCAAAGTCCTGGATTACACGGCTGTAAGACTGTTACTGCTGTTCACACACACACACACACACACAAAGGCACACAAAAAACAAAAACACATTTATAGTTTATGCAAGCTCCCTCTACATCAAAAAGGTGGTTTGTAGTGTTTCCTTTCCCGTCAGATCAGTTATCTCTTTGTTCAGTCAGGGTTAAAAAATTATTAAAAGGGTTGTTTCACCTATCTGACAGAAAAGCATTTCCTCTTCTTCCTGTTGTCTTTCTCTTCCTCCTCCTACTGGTGGGAGTCAAGCCTGATCAAGTTGTAAATTTAAATTTTGTGTCTGTATGGCGGTGTTCTGCTACAGTGTGCATATTTATAGGGATGTGCTTCATGTAGTATGTGGTTTGCGTAGATGTATCAATGTGTGAATATGCATTTGCTTCTCTGCTGTTTATCGCACCTCATTCGTTGTGGGTTGAGGGGGTGGGGAACGATAATAAAAGCACCGACGTTAGATCAACCTAACGTTCACATAAATCTCAACAGCAACAGTGAGCATCAATGCCAACACCACCAGCATCTCCAGCCAACGAGGGGATATACATGTGTTTGTCCAAACCAATAAAAACCCACTTGGCCTCAGGAAGAGCTGGCAATGATCACATTGTGCTACGCAAGTGTGTCTGGGTGTGCATGTGTACATACAAACAGAAAAATCAGAGCTTAGTAGTAAAAATAAATAAAAATGACAGGCTACTACCAGCATGCACACCTTCTTGATTGTAAATCCCCTTTCACATCACAGATTTTTCATTGTTGTTGAAGCAAAAACAACATTTTTTTTTGTTGTTGTTTTTTCATAGTTTGCCATTTCATCTGTCACAAAATTTGAAAATGGCAAGAGTGAAGGTTTCATTGATTTCGAGCAGACACGAGGAATGACAGCTTGTAATTCTGGCAACGCTGAACGTGTGCAGTTGTGTGATTGTATGCAGTAGTGGGGGAGGTCTGCTTCAAAATTACAGGGCAGATGACTTTGGTTTATGAGTGTGTTTATGTGTGACAGACAAAGATTAGAAAGATTACCTTCCACTACATAGATGGGTATTTGGAGCTTGACTGTAAAAAAAAATAAAAATAAAATAAATCTAATATTACTGTTGTAAAGAGAATTGTGGTTCATGGAATTGTAAATGTGTGTGCAGCATGTGTAGTCAGCAACAGTTTTAATTTGCATTTTTTCCCAAAGTTTTCCATCTCCACGGACATGTTGTCATAAAGACAGATGATGCAAGAGATGCTGTGTGGTTGTGACGTTAATTTTATACTGTAATGGAATTCCAAGGCTGTAGTTTCTTTGTATGTGTTTGCACACATACGCTAAAGTGTCAGTGTAACCTTGAATCTGCTTGCATGTGCAAGAAAACATAGTTGTGGTGTCAGTATTTGAGTTTCAAACACTTCCCTGTAGAGCTGCTATGCTCTATGGCTGTGGATATGTGCGCGCACACATCTCTTTATTGTGGTGCACAGATCCTGTCACCTCATCACCATATGCCACTATCAGTGTAGATCTGTGTCTTCAAGATTCAGCTTAAGTCAGTGTGTAAAGTCATACTCCGGTGCTTCCCATGCCTTCATTTTTACAAACTAGATCAAATTTATTGTCCCTGTTGTTCAAGTGTATTAACTGGAAGAGATGTGATTAAAAATGGATTGCATCTCTCTTTGCTCTCCCACTCATTTTCATTCTCCAAATATGACCCTTCGTTCTTAGGAAAATGAGATTTGGAAGAGCAAACACGCATGCACCACCTCTTCCTCCGTCTCCTCCACCACTGAACTCACTCACCCTGTGTGTCATTTATCTATAATGACTTTGTGAATAGTGTCACAGAGCGTTCCCCTCTCTCTCTCCACACAGTTATCCAGTCAGTCAGTCACTCAGCCTAACCCAATCAAGTGGCTTTTAATGAACTTCAAACAAGTGTTATCACCCAGTTCAACGTGCGCTATGCTTCACTCCCCCCCAGCTCCATCCATGCGGGGGCTCACCTTATCTGCTCTCCTTCTTTTCACCCTCTTTCCTTCTCTCTCTTTGACATGCTAAAGCTCCTCCTGTCACATACGCTTAATGGTATTTTTTCTTGCCTCTTTTAGTTGCTCTGTTCTTTTGTTGTTCCTCTCTCTCATTTTTCCGTCTCTCCCTATCCACCACTCTTCAGCAAAAACATGAAACATTTTGCAAAGTACTTAGGGAAGTGCTGTTCTCTATTTACTATCTTTACCCTGCCTTAGCACCCTCCTCACCTTTCACTTCTGCTTGTCAGTCACTTCCCTGTTCTCTTGCCAATGCTTTTTTTTGCACCCACTTGTCCTCTCTGGGCTCCTCTGTTTGTCTTTCCTTTTCTCTCCTCTGTCCATCTCTTCCTCTCTTCTCACCTCCTCTTTCCTCTCCTCTTCATCTTTCTGGCAAGTCATAGGTGGTCTATATTTAGCCAGCTACTCACACCTGAATTGATTGGCTGGTAATTTTAGACCTCCAATTGCTACGTGATTCGTGTCTCTTGCTCACTCTCCCTCTCTCTTTCCCTGTCATTCATTCTTGACTAATTACTACACAGACAGAAATCAACCTTATTTTTGGGCCATCTGTGGTATTTTTTTTTTCTTTTTCTGTAAAGAATTCAAAAATTTTCCTCTGGGGCTTTGTAATCTATACAGCGTGCAACACCCTCCGTCTTCAGATCCTAGATTTGGATAAGGAAACCCTTCCCCCAAAAATCAACTAAACATACAAACACAAAATGAGAGCTCATTTAATCTCGATAAGTGTCATTGTGTCATTAATGCTCACCTCCTGTAGATAATGATAGTAGAGTACCTATTGAGCTGGCCCTTCACTCATCGAATGTGAGCAGGTCTTGGGACTGTCTATCCAAGAGACAACTCAACTCAACAGGAAAAATCACAAATAGAAGCACTAAACACTAAAAACAGTACACACAGAAGTGGTTATGTCATCAAATTAAAATGTGAAGTACTATTGTGTAGTCTGCTACCTGATGGGATAAATGATGAGTGTCATTGTGATTTTATAGCACACTGTGTGTTAGAAAGGTTTTAGTCATTTTTCTGGTTCAAGTAGCAGCAATCCATACTGTCTCCAAATATACGCAGCTGATTGAAATTGTTCTCATTATCCTCATTTTAACATCATATCATATTCCATTAGAAACATGTTGGCATCAACTGTTTATAACATTTGAAGATGACAGTTCTTGTCAGTATTGTCATAAATAATATAACAGTATCCAAATTAGTCATTGATTGAATAAGGTGATGTATTTGTAGTTAGTAAAACAGAAATATGTATTGATGTTTTTATATTTCAGCGCACACAGAAGTAATTTTAGATCAGCAGTCCGGTATGAGTTGACACATCTGTGATGCCAAAGTTTGCAGCATATGATTTGTATCGATTTGAAATTGTCAGCATTTTTTACACCATGAAGGTTCAGTTATTTGAAACGGCAGGCTGCTCTGTCTGGATAGTACTTCATGTGAGCTGTGGTAAAGGTAAATATGAAGATTTCTTATAGAGTTTTTTGTCTCCCAAACATTAAGCTGTTCTTTCACTGAAATGGAGAGTCATGTACTTTACATTGTACCATGGGTGAGAAGGAAACGGCCGTTCTAATAACACTGATGTGCCCGATGCATCTAAAGCATAAAGCAAAGGGCTTATTTAATTTGAAGCTCTTAAATTGACATTGTCAGGAAGCAGGATCTCTTTGAAGTAGCATTAATCTAATTACGCATTAGACCCCCTGACCCACCTTTCTTGTTTTCCTGCCTCTCTTCCAGGGATGTCCCCAGTTGCTGCCTGCGGAAAGAATACTGGTGCCGGTCAATGTGGTGAAGCCCATCACCCTACGGGCCAAGAACCTCCCTCAGCCCCAGTCTGGACAGAGGGGGTACGAGTGTCTGCTAACCATCCAAGGAAGCGAGCACCGGGTTCCTGCCCTGCGCTTCAACAGCTCCTCAGTGCAGTGCCAGAACACATCGGTGAGGAGACTGTGTGTGTGTTTAATGCGTCAGCTTGTCTGACACATCATCATTGACCACCACCTCACTACACACCAACACAATCTCTATAAAGGCGCCTCATTTCTGTAAAGTCTCCCTATAAATGTGGCGCGAAGATTTTTTTTCGATGTCTCACACACACATTCAGCCACACACACACACACACTGTGATTCCAGCTGAGAGATTTTTGGTCTTCCAGCTAGACAGTGGGTAGATAAGAACCTAACTTTGTCTCTCCTACACAGCCATCTCTGCAATGATGCTCCATTCACTGACTGAATAATGCATTGACAGCAATGAAAGACGAGCATGAAAAAGGCTTTATGCTGATCTTGATGCTAATCGTCTGTTGATACAATAACATCCCATCTTCCTGTCTGTCTTCATCACTCTGAGTGTGTGTGTCAGTGTCTGTGTATATAGATGTCTGTGGGATTTGTGTGTATAATCACAGTACATTCCAAATATTGTACTTTGATTGAGCAGTGAAGGAGGGAAACTGTAATTTAGCAGAAAATTATGATTCTAGCACCAACCCTCCATGCTGCTAGTGTTAGAGAACCAAATGAAAAATAATCTCATCTTTGAACGCTCTCCGGTGTGTATAGTGTGTGGTTGTGATTAAAGGGTGTGTGTGTGTATGCGTGTGTGTTGAGGTTTGTATTCATTGTGTGTACAACCACCTGTGGAAGGTGCATTTTTGCATTCAAAGAAGTATTGTGATACCAGGGGCTTTTGGACTTCGAGATAATAGACAGTTTAAAGACTTTCTCTCTCTCTCATATTCTCTTCCCCGTCTCTCTCTTGCCCTCTCTGGTTGCCATGGTGATAGTATTTCTATGATGGGATGGAGATGAGCAGTCTTCCCGTGGAGCTGACCGTCATCTGGAACGGAGATTTCAGCATCGACAACCCCGCCCACAACAAAGGTAAGCATGCATGGGCACGCAGTCATGTGTGTACTCAAACATATGCATATGCACACTCACACGAACACACACTCGCACTTTTCAGTTCATACAATTCATATCAGCTTTGCCGTAGTTCTCACAGTATCGTAAGAAACGACACACGTGTTTAGTCGACACAGTCTCTTACAAACTCTCACTTAAACATGCACATAGACACACACACACAAAAACGCACAGTAAAGCTGCTGCCTCCCCAATGATGCCCTTGGAGCCCGTCTCCATGGCAACAGGCGGGTGGTGTGCTGAGGTGCAGCATCCATTCCCTGATGTTGCCATGTGGAGTGGTTAACTTTAACACATCCTCTCTTACACTCTCCTTTTGTAGGTCTCGCTTCCCCCTCTTCTGTCTGTCTCTCTCTCTCTTTCCATCTGCTTGTCTTGCACATTACTGTTGTCTTTCCATCTACTTCTCACGCACTAAATTCTATTTTCTTACATCCACTCAAATGTTATTTCTTTTTTTTGCTGTTGCTCTTATTTTTCACCGTCTCTCCGGGAGTTTGGCAATCTATAAGTCTCTGTCACCACTGCCTCTCTGTTGCAGTCGATTTTTGTAATTCAATGTGCTTTAATGGCATAAAATTAAACAGAAGAGCCATATTGGCAAAGCATCGAGCTACTGCTGAACAAAAAATGCTAATATGTTACCAGCATATAATGAAAGGAGCACACCAAAGGTTATTTTTCTCTTCCTCTCCTCTTTTTTTTTTCTGTACAACTCTTCATCTACTCATAGAATATGTGGAATGACAGCTCAGTGTTGAATTTTTAAGCATTCTGGATTCAGCTGCTGAGCTTGATTCAGTTTGGCCACTGGCGATCCACCACTGTAAGTGATTCACGCTGGGCAGAAAAACAGCAGCATGCTGGGGGTTGTAGTTCTCTGACAGGAAAACAGCTCATTTTAACCAAAGGCAGTGGAGTCAGGCATGAGAAATGTATTGTTAAAATGTGGATTATATGCCAAAATGACACTGTGCTGTAAGGCAAAGTTTGTAAAGTATTTGTGTGTTCTCGTGGTTGTGTGCATGTCTACAAAACATATCCTTGAGCGCAAGTGTCGAATCAAAGAAGCAACAAAAGTTACAGGGAGAGAGAGAGGGAGATGCTTGAACTAGAGAGCTCTCCTCCAACCTCCTCCCACCTTTGTTTGCTTGTGGAGGAAGCGGCTCTGAGGGCATTTTTTGATGGGCAGATTACACGTGCATCTAATGGCAATTAAAAAGAAAATGGCTGGTCCGTTGCCATGGAGATGATATGTTAAACGTGTGGTGGGTGAGGAGCGGCGGGAGGCATCAGCATAGGAAACTGGGAGAGACGGGGGGGGGCAGAGGGAGTATGTAGAGATGATGATGATAGATGGAGTGATAATGAGACGAAGATATCAACGAATGTCTCTCAAAATTTGTTCACATATTCAAACAGTTCATGATAGACAATAGGAGATTTGTGTAAAGAACCAAAATATTAGCTCGCTGTGTGTTTTTAACTCTTTGTTATTAAATTTGCCGACAAAGGTTGTTAACTTTCCTCCTCTTTTACTCCCCATATCATTGCCTTCCTCCCTCCTCTCTCCCTTCGATCCTTTCCCTCCATCTCTCTGTTTTCCTTCCTCTCATCTGCACAGTCCATCTTTACAAGTGCGACGCCCAGCGTGGAAGCTGCGGTTTGTGTCTGAAAGCAGACCCGCTGTTTGGATGCGTTTGGTGTAAAGGAGAGAACCGCTGCACCCTCAAGCAACACTGCCCCCACCCTGAGAACCAGTGGCTGGAACACAACGGCATCAACAGCAAGTGCACCCATCCACGCATCACACAGGTGAGACTCATATGTGCATTATCACCTGACACATAGAGTACACACTTTAGAAATTAGCACTTACACAGACCAAGCAATGGCAATATTAATGTCAGTACTTTTTTTTTTTTCTCTCCATCCCAAAGCCCATACATAGACACTCTAATTATAGTGCACTGATGGGAGCACACTTCACCTCAGTGATAGTGTGGCAGTTGATCATTTCAACATAATGGCAGGGGCTGAATCACCATTAACTATTCAGTCTGACAGCATTTGTGAGGAAGAATGTATTTTTTACACCTTTTTACAGTATAACACATCACATAAAAAGCTTCAATGATAATAATATACTGCAATCACTATCACAGCAGTCATATAAATTGGCATTTTAGATGTTTTTTTTTCAAAACTGCAAGGGGGCATTAATTTGCCAGAATTTACCTGTCTCTTACCTACGAACACTCAGATAACACATGTAAGACCTTGAGAGAGACAAATCATCCTCACTCTTGCTAGTTATTACTCAGCTGTACAGATGTTCATGCAAACCTCCACTTAACCCAGCGTGCTCCCCAACACCACCAACGCTGTGTGAGGTAAATAGACTTGACCTGTGCAAGACACATAAAAAGGCCAGTAGCACAAGTGGTAAGGGTCGGCAAGATGAAGGATACGAGGACACAAAGGAAAGATGGATGGAAAGCTGCCCGGATGAAGGGAGAGGAGGATGGATTGGGTTTACATGTAAGAGAGGTGGTGATGGATCGCTACACTGAGCCAGAATAGAGTCACATGAGGCTGGAGGGCCGGGGAAAAGACCCCCTCTTTACCCCCCTCCCACTTTTCCAATGATGGATATGAAGGTCCACTCTGCATCCTTTTCCTGAGGAGAGTCAGGAGCAGATGGTGACTTACTGGAGATGAAGAGATGAAGCAAAGCATAGATAAAAAAGACATAGAGGGGGAATCCCCTTTGCTGTCCTGGAGAATGATCGGTATGGACGGAGGGAAGAGGGATAGAGAAATGGAATCCCATTTACACTCTCCACTGCCTACATCATCCTACATAGACCAGCATGCACATAACTGTCTGATTGCATGGATGTTCACTGAACACTGCACTATAAAACCTCCTTGCAAACCTGAATGCACAAGGAATCTGGTCATCACCCCAGATCAAGGAGGATAATTCGACAGAGGGATAACACATGGGAGAGAAAAGTCTAGGTTCTTTGAGGACATAGATGTCTCCAAAAAAAAATTGGTCTTAATAACTTGAACTGCTCTTCCTCTCACTGATAACCCAAATCATTGCGATAATTTTTATCCACACAAAATCAAACCAGCACTTGAGGAAGGTGACGAGAACACGGTGATATTTTGTCCCTCCTTCCACTTATTAAAGAGTCTGGATCAGTCACTTGCACTCCATCATCCCTCCTCTCCAGTGTTTGTCTTCACCGGGAGCAGTGGATTTATTCTAGGATATGGGCCTGTATTTCTCCTGACTTCCCTGAGGCTGCAGCAGGGACATATTGCAGCCTTCTCACGTCCCCCATAAAAACTGTCAGTGGGTGAGGAGTGAGGACTTTCCCAAGACAACCCAGGCTCTAATGCATTCTAATACGCTTCATTATAATGACATCTCCCATCAACAATATGAGAGGGAGAGACTCACATAGAAAGATGAAAAGAGAAAGGGAGAGAGAGGGAGAAGTGATTAAGTGTTTGCCTCTACCCAACCGTCAATTATCTTGTCAAAGTCACAAATCTAATCAACGCCTCATTGCGTCTCTCCCTTTCTCTCTCTCTTTCTTGCATTCTTTCGCTTCCTCCTTCTCCTTCACTTTTTCTCTTGAACTCGTTCTCCCTCTCCATCCTCCGTATTTGCTAATAAACGGAGAGCCACAAGGCATTGTGTGCAATCTTTTTAATTGCATGTATTGTAGCCCTGTTCCCAGAAGGCTTCTTTTTTTCATTAAGATATCAGCAGGGAGCCTTATTAATCAGAGACATTGAACCATACGATAACGATATCTCCCACATGACAGTCACAGGACTTGTGTTGTGCATGACCTGGCTTGAGCTAGCCGCTGTTATTTGATTATATTCTTTCAAGCTGAGCTACTTCAATTTGTCCTCGTCCCCTTCTTAGAAAAACAAATAGTTGAATTAATTTTTTTTTGATTCGCTTGTGGTAGTAACATACGGTATATCACACTGTAACATACAACAGCTTCATGCTTTAAGATAAAGCCCCTCACGCAGCAGTCTACCTGCGAAAACCACAGGGGGTCACGCTGCCAACTATACACTGAGAAGAGAAACAATGAGAGTCCCCATTAAAGCTGGGCTCCTGCCTGCAGCATGCAGCCTGGAGGACTTCTGTTTGGCAGAGACGGATGGGAACAGACTATTCTGTGTCCGATTCTAACATCCATCCATCTGGACGGGCCTGATGATGTATATGCACACACACACTCACGGGCCAAAAAAGTAATTGTGTGAGTAAAGTGTTGATGGATGTTGGAACCACCTCATCAACAATGAGAGATGTTACTGATAAATCAAAGGACGCTGTGATTACTGCAAAGATGTCACCCAATGCCAGGATTTAAGTTAATCTTATGTGATAAATTGTCATGGATTTCAGTGAATGCAAGATTGAGAAATGACAGGCCCTTGACCCGGAGCCTTGACCCTTGAGCTGTCACTGGAGCTATTATTTTGTAGTTTATTGTCTCTTTCCTGTCGTCTTTCCCCTCCCCCAACTCTTCAGAAAACACTTTTTTCTAAGAGTTACATAAAGTGTGAACACAAACAGTTGTGACCAAGGAGTTTTAAAAAAGTAAATCATGTTTCTTAGTAACAGCTATCATTCGTCACCTTCTTTCTGTACCTCAGGTAGCCATTGTACAATACATTATGTTGCTTTGGATTAGAGCCTTTATCTTTACAGTAGTTTTCATGAGGCAAAACCCCAAAAAGTAGCATCTTACTCTGACTGCCAACACTCAATTACCATCTGAAAAGTGATTATTTGGTTTGATTATTATTCTTATTAGGTGTAGTTATTTATTACTGCTTGGCAATTATTCAACAAGCAAGGTCACAATGTTATTTTATATCTTTACCACCACTGCTACTTTATAGCATAAGAGTACTGTGCAGGGTCATGGTTACCTTTACAATCCAAATATGTTACACATGCCTGTTTATTCGTTTCACATAAATTGCAAATAAAGTTGCCATTTAAAATAATTGCCTAATAATAAAGCTAATAATAGCTTTAAGGTGATCTGGATACACTATGAACAGGGAGGTAGTATAGTTAATGGACAGATAATGGAGATATCAATCATGAAAGACAGATTGTTATATTTTTAAAATATACACTTAGAGAGACCTTCTGCTGCTCCCATAAATGCTTCTACTTTGTAATGCAGTAAACAGCATTTAGTCTCACTTGTATACTTGCCATTTGTAAAACAGCAAAGATGTCTATTTTTAGATTGTCAGTTAAATGCTTTTTGCAATGCATTAATGCCCTTTTTGAGAAAATAAAATCAATGTCCAAAGTGATCAGCAGAGTTTTGAATTCCCACAGATCACCCCTCTCCGAGGTCCCAGGGAAGGCGGCACACTGGTGACTATCCGTGGTGAGAACCTGGGGCTGGAGTTCAGAGAGATTCAGGGTAACGTGAAGGTGGCCGAAGTGGATTGCACCCCAATACACGAGGGCTACATCCCTGCTGAACAGTAAGTCACATTTTACACTAACGACCAATTATAAAACATCGACAGCACTAAGGAATAAATAACAGGTCCTCACCTCATCGTTCTCACCTTACATTCCTGCAGAGCAGTTCAGTTCTATTTGAGGCAGCAGCCAGCTGATAATAGCTTCCAATACCACACATACTGACAATTACAGGCTGTAATCATCTTTGCTGCTCAGCTATCTCTATTTTGTCAAAATGTACATATTATCTATGAACATAGTATTTTGCAGCTACTAGAGCTACAGGGAGAAGTGGAACTGTATCGGCAGCTAAATTGTGAAACAAGCATGTTTCTGCTCTTGCCATAATCACACCGAAAGAACTTTGACCACAGCGAAACAGTTCATGCCCTACAGGGAACAAGACACTTGAGTTACACACAGACACTGCAATATGTTACATGTGTTAGCTGCCTGACAGAGCCATAACAGCTCAGCCTGACAACTGATTTGTGTGTGGGTGTGTCCCTGTGTGTGGAGGCAACAAGACAGACAGTGAGTTAATAGGAGAGAGAGATTATGACGCGACAGATAAACTAATGCACAACTGGCCTAATCTTTCCACCTGAAGAAATTTGAGAAGTTCATTTCAAGTCGCAGCAGTGGGCTTACACTATAAGAGACTTGTACCCTCTGTGTACTCCAGTGGGCAACAGAGCACAGTTCATGCCTCTATATTTTATACCAGCACACACACACAAGCAGCCGCACACTAGTGCACACAGTCCAATAATTATTTTTCAAAGTTCAGGAGGTTACATTTAGTTGACATTTGAGTTTAATCCAAAGCCTTGGCTCCTTACAGGTGCCGTCTGTCAAATTATTTAAAACTAGTTTAAAGTTGGCTTATCAACAGAGCCAGTGCTTCTTTTGCTAAGAAAGAAAGTTGTGTGCCAGCACTTTCTAAGCAATTGCTGACCCAGCAGAAGAAGTAGCTGTATTTGAGGTCATATGTAAAAGGATAGAGACTTTTTTCCTTTTTCTCCCACAAGTTGGCAGTGCAGGAGAGGTGAAGCTGCTGCCAATAAATGCATTATTTTATGGAGGTTTCAACATAGGTTTTGGTCCATTCTTATATAATCTGCTTTGCATTTGGAAGCAAGACAAACTTCAGCAGCGCAAACTGGGTTTCGACATGTTTTTGCATGGAAATTTGTGGCAGATATGTTACATGTGGTTGTGTCTGTGCATGCATTTCCATATGCTCTTTTTTCTCACATATTCAACAATTATGCTAATGTGCACTTCCAGGATTGTGTGCGAGATGGGTAAAGCCGAGATGAGTCAGTACACTGGGAATGTGCAGGTCTGTGTTGGAGTTGGAGAGTGCAGACCTGAATTCATGGCAAAATCCTCCAAGTACTACTACTTTGTGGTGAGTGTCTATTTTCAGCTCTTGTTCTTTTTCTTTAATCATGCAGTTTTAAAAGCTGACAAAACTTATTTGATGGTTAAAAATTCCATAGATTATGGAGTTATTATTTAAAGTGTTTTGCTTCCATGAGGAGAAAGGCAACCATGCTGCATATGTCACCCGCTGCATGTTATCACCTTGCTGGTAGTCGGTCTGTGTTCTCACCTACTGTGTTAATACTGTATGTACATGTCGTTTATTTGGCGGTGCTCCGACATGGTGTGGTTCTCACCAAGATTCTGCATCTCAGCACTTCTCTCATGTGCGTATTAGCAGTGAGACATGATTGGCAGTCACTAACGAGCACAGAAGGAGAAAGAAATACTGATGGTTCTAAGAACATTTTCTGACAATGAACACATAAAAACACACATTACACCGTTGTTGTGTTCTCTTAAAGCTAACTCTAGTAGGTGCGCACACACTTTCACACACGCATTCTGAAATAAATTTGCAGTTGTTGCCATCATGTACTCGTTTTATATCATGTTATCATTTTTACTGCTATCCATTAATGGGTGCTGGCCAAGGTTTATTTCTCAATGGGGTCCCTACACAGGATTATATGATATTAGGTCTGGATGTCACACCACACAGCAGGCTGGAGATGAGATTATAAGAAGGGCAAATGAACTGAAGGAGGATTTACTTTATGCCCAGCTTCCATTGGACTACACAAGCTACTGCTATGTCTATGTAAGGTTTCCACCAAACTGTGGTGTATGTTAAGTGGGAGCAGTGAGTGCAGGTTAAAATATATGTTAACACTCAAGATCTTTTCAAGTGAGAATGCTCAGCTGTTTATATATGTTTATCTACACAAACTGGTAGTCTGATCACATAGGAGTAGGTTCACTAATTTGACCTGACGACTCACTATAGAAATGCTTTTTATTTCACTGTGGCAGAAAGGATGTTCATTAATATATTGCATTGAATATTGTTCAATAAAGCATGCAGCACTTTTGTAGTAATTTAGTGCACCTGTACTGTATGATAATCATTTAAACGGTGAGATATTTTGTTTTTAAAATGTAGTGCTTTATTTTCTGTTCACTGATGATTTCTAGAATTTTACCTTAATTTCTGAATACTGCACGACTCAGGTTCACCTTCACTGATCAACCTTCAGCCCGTTAGTCAGTTGATTATCTCCAGGCCAGTTATTTTGTCCAACCATTAGAATATTTCTTTCTTCTGCATTATGTATTTTCCTAATTCACCTTGATTTTGCCCTCTGGTTAACTTCTGACCTTTAAACTGCTGTCTCTTCTCTAGATTCCACGGATTACCAACCTCAAGCCCAGCCGTGGGCCAGTCTCTGGGGGAACCATTGTCAACATCACTGGCAGCCACTTTGATGCTGGGAGCAATGTGTCAGTCATGTTTAGGGACCAGCCATGCACTTATCTGAGGTTAGTGGGAACAAGTCAAGAGCTGACCCTGTCAGTCACTCTTAAAGAGTCAATTAAAAGCTCAGTCAAAGCCAGCATTTGTCAAACTACAGGAAGTAACCTGCCCTGGCAGTTCACATCTTACCCACTGAGATGTTTTTTTTCTCGTAGTAATGAATATTCAAAGTGCAATTTAGTTTAGTTATAGATGTTTTTTTCTTTTGTTGCTTAGTAAATATTATTTTAATCTATTGTAGATTGCATTTTTATAGTGGTTTCAATTATTGAGTAAAGACAGTATTATCACAATCCACCATTTAACTCTGATCAATGCACAATTCCAAGGTAAAGTCAATAAACTATGTACCCCTATCCACTCAACCAACCACTCAACCATCTTAGATATTAAACAGATATTGTTCTTTTGAATAATTTAAGAGTCTTCACAAAGAGTGATAAACAACCATGGAAATGACTCCTCAAAGTCTTCATAATGTAATAAACTCCTGTGATAAAAATTTGTATGCGTTAACTATACTGTTTGCCCCCTGTGCCTGTTGGGGGTCACACAATATCACTCTGACATGTAAGTTATATGTAAGTAATGTTTCTTTCTATGATCTTTTTTTTTTTAGGAGGGGTGGGCAGTGGCTTACTTGCCGAACTCACGGCTCTGTGCATGGATATGGAAATGTGTCTGTGTCTGTGAGCATCGACAGAGCTCACCTCCAGAAAGACCTACAGTTCGAATATGTGGAGGATCCCACAATCACCAAAATAGAGCCAGAGTGGAGCATCTACAGGTGTGTTACAAGGCTGCTTTTAAGTCAGCTCACCTTTATGACAGACGGTTGCATGTTACTCACTGTTAACTGTTATTGATGAATACTGTGTTTGTCAGAAGTTACTGCAAGAAATATAAACAACAGTGAAAGAGGCCAGTAGACAAAAGTTAAAAATTAAAGTTTAACCCTCTGACCCCTAGTCCCTGTGGGTGGGTTTGAGAGATATGTTATCTTTAAAAAGATTTTCAAAATGACACCAATTTTCAGAACCACTGACTCCAAAAACAGAAAGAATCACAGAATTTGCATCTTTCAGACTATACTTGAACTGCCCATTTGTGAAGTTCTGTTCCACCAACAAACTTTACCAAATTTATGTATAAAATAGTGATATTTCATCAAAATCAGTTTGTTGTCCAATTTTAAACATTTGCCAAAAAAATAAACTGTCTTATACTTCACTTATCAGATTGTGTAAAACTAAGATATTCTGTGCTCCTTGGCACAACCGGGAAATCATTAGTGACTGAACTTCAGCCAACAGTCACAAGACACAAGTTCAGGGGCTTTAGGCTGAATTGCAGGCTGAGCTTAATCAGAGCAAATAACAGACAAGTTTGGAAACAAAGTGAAAATCTAAGTAGTAAAATGTCAATAGTATGTAGAGTCCCCATTTTTTCCCCAGCATTGGTACCACCTTGGAAAAGTGCCATGCATGGTGTTTTTATAAAATTAAGTAATCAAAGAAATGTCACTTTAGTTATTTCTCTCTTTTTAGGATTTATGGCATTGTAACTGTCATATTGCACAAACAACATTTTTGAGGGTTTTTTTGCTTTATATTACAGTCACAAATGAGCCTGCAGTGAGTACACATGTGGCAGTAGCAAAACATGTCCAGAAACTGCTTGCTGTTCAAAGGTTTAAGCATCTACAATACTCCATCACAGCTGTGTATTGGGTTGACTAAGTTAATGCATTGATATTACTAGTGAGTAATCCAAGTCACCATCTGTCAAACCAATCTCAACTGTCCTTCTGACCTTGATATCAATGATTTTTTCTCTCTCTCTCAGTGGACATACTCCAGTGACAGTGACAGGAACTAATCTGGACATCATTCAGACCCCACTCATCAGAGCCAAATACAACGGCCATGAGACGCTCAATGTAAGTGAATGCAAACGTGATAAAAACCAACAGAATAGTGGTTAATCTTGGTAAAAAAAAAACAAAAAGAGTCCAAACTCGGCTACCCAGAGGGACTGGGTTGTTTTTTCTTATAACTTTTTAAAAAAATCTGTATGTACTTATGTTTTTATGTGATGTTTCTTTTGTGATGGGTCACATATGTGGGAGATTTCAGTGTTTTGTTTTGTTTTGCTTTTTCATTTTGATCCAATGGTCATAAAGAAGCGGACTAATTCAACTTTATCTGTGCCACCACCTTTAAGTTCCCAACTTTTCCTCGGCCGCTAGACCACTCAAGGGAAGCCAGCCAAAGTAGCCAAAGTAAATGTCAGTAAATGTCTTCTGTGCTGGGCTGAGGAAAAATACTGAACACTGAGAGAGCACAGTGAGAATCAACAGGTTGAATCTGAATTATTAGATAATAATTTAATTCATCTCCTCGCCTAACAACAGGAAAGTTTTGACACTGAACAAAAAAGCACAAACATTGGCCCTTATCAAATTTTTTGCCCTCTATTCATTCTTTTTCTCTGGGGAGGATAGATAAAGCCTTACAAGGGTCTGTGTGATGTCATTGTAAGAAGGAGTAACAAAAGGCGGTAATGCTATCTTCATGGTCCATTTGAGCATGACTTTGCAGCACATTTAACATCTGTGCTCACATACTGGGCATTGTGTCTCAAGCGAAATGTGCCGCCATGAAGTTCACAACATGTCTCAGTCTGACGCGGCGCAGTTCTAAATGAGAAGGATTCGGAAATAGACTTCCAAAGCATTTTCGAATGACATTTGTCCATTGTCAGAGCTTTTTTTTTTAATTTAGATTTTTTTTGCCGTTACCTTCCCACTTCAGAGCAGGAAACATGTCAGTGATGTCCTGAAGACCTTGCAGGATTTGTCAAGTTTGATGTTCAAGGAGCCAATTAGAGTGACAGGCACTAGTTTGAATGGCTGCATGGCAGAGGTTACTGTGGAAATGTGAAATGTCTGTAAAAGGGACGGAGAAGTCTGTGAAAGGGACCTGTGCTGGTGGTTGATTTGTCACTGCCCTGACAGACGACGAGGGATAGAGATGCTGGGGGGACATTGAGGGGTGTGTGGCGTGACAATGACGGATCAATCTGTCATTGTTTATAAAACTATCTTTGCGATGTGAATAAATAACATAAAGAATTTAAATAGCACCACATGTCAAGAGAGGGACCGCAAGCAAAGACAAGGATAAAAACACAACAGTGAGACAAGACAGAGAAAAAGATGTATGAGACACTGTAATTGAGCAGGAAAGTGGCATAGAGAAAGATGAGTGAGAGAATAAGAATGTGTCAAAGAGAGAAGAAAAGATCACAGGGAGGAATATCGGGATGGGATAAAGAAGTGATGAGAGGCTGGGGGGTCTTTGTGGAGGGTAATGAAGGAAGGGTAAGACCTAGTTATCACTCCTGAATCTTCACACATCAAAGCCTGATTGTGATGAGACTGCACACGCTCCCTAACTGAACCTCATTTGGTGGCTCCCTTTGAGGAAAATCCTCCAACAGGTTCTTCTCTGCACTTTTTGAATGAAGGAGCTTCCAGTTTGAATTGCGTCTCCAGTGGGCTTACTGAAATGCACACGTGTGACATAAAAGACCAACACTAATGACTGTCGAAGGGATGGCTTAACAAAGCTGGTGTACCTTAAACATGCCAGTAGGGTAGAACTTCACTGGGAAGAAGGTCCGAGGAGGGTTATGATGCAGAATTCTGTATGGATTCAAACTTTTTTCATTTAGAATTATAACTTTTGTTTCTCTCTTTGTGTCCTCCAGCTGTGCCAGGTACTTAGTCCTACATCCATGCTATGCCAGGCACCAGAGCTGCCCATCAGCCTCGCCAGGCAGCAAGAAGTCCCTGAAAGACCTGATGAGTTTGGCTTTAAATTGGATGATGTTCAGGCTCTGATGGCACTCAACAACACCAACTTTATCTACTACCCTAATCCTGAATTCGAACCACTCAGTGTGTCCGGGGTGCTGGAGCTTAAACCTGGATCACCCATTATACTAAAAGTAGGAAGATGGACATCACTCACACACATTTACTTACAGTGTATTTCAGCACATTGTGGTATTAGTCAAAATTATGTTTTGAGCTAAACATTAAAAACTTAAATTTACATATTTTGTTGTTCAAGAATTTGTTTTACATGAGTAATGACTTATGGTTCAGTGCATTACATATTAATTTGATTGTTTTGAACACGATTTTGAATCCCTGCCATGATAATAATATCAGAAAAATAATCCTATCATTATTGTGATGTTGATTTTTATCATAGTACATTGCTTAGTATTCATTTATCACTGTAAGACTATTAAAAACAAACTCACACAGCGCTAATGGTAGATTGATAATAAAAATACAAATTCATATTGTATCACTTGGTTTGGTTTGGCTTGCAGATCATTGTCCGTATCATATGTTTATATAACTTTGCAGTAAGATGAATGTAGGTGTAAATGTGCTCTAACCCTTCAGTTTAACAGAACAAACAGTAATAATTCATGAATACTTGTCTGCAGGGGCGGAACTTTCTTCCTCCAACCAATAGTGGAAATGGAAAGCTCAACTACACGGTTCTGATTGGTGAGAAGCCCTGCATGTTAACGGTGTCAGAGACCCAGCTTCTCTGCGAGTCACCCAACCTGACTGGTCGACACAAAGTCCTGGTGAGTGGCACAGCACAGCGTCAAGACAGAAAGAGAGGCAGACGGACACATGGTAGATAGGCAGACTAAGGTGGAGAAGGCAGACAGACCTCCACATCGATTGACAGTTTGACGGACAGACCCAACATTCCTTGTGTTGCTTTCCATCCATCCCCATGTCCACTCCCATACAGACTGCGGCTCCTAATCCAATCAGCTGTGTGGCTCCCGTTAGTGCCCACAAGCAGACAAAAGACAAACAAATAAGCCTTCAATAAGAAAGATTAGGACCCCAGCAAACTCAATAAAGATTCCATTTGTGGTTTTAAAAGGGACCACTTTGAACGAAGCGTTTCCTGATGTTCCCACCTGGGCCAAACATCACAGAAAGACATGGACACATTACTGTAAAACAATTAGTAGATGCACAGATAAACAGAAGCAAATCAATAAGTCTGTCTGTCTGGCTGAGCTTGGACCTTGACTTAGCAGACAGAAATTATTTAGAGACCCAAAATTATTGACAGAGGCAATGTTATATTAAATTTCATAAATATTTGTGATGTGTTTTGCCTTGACGAACCCTATACTTCAGTGTGAGTTTGATTTTCACTTATTTCTCCTTCCTAATGGGTTTAAATTATTGAATCTTTTTAAAAATGCTGTTGCTAAGTAAAGCCCTTCTCTGATCAAAGCTCTGGTATACTGAACCGTCCCTCATGTTTCCACAAACATATTACCATATGTTTCCTTTATAATATAACCTTCCCAACAATTAACTGCAGCGTTTATATACAGTTCATCCAAGTAGTAATTAAAATCTATCTCTGTGTCTTTTACTGTCTCAAGGCACGTGTGGGTGGCATCGAGTTTTCCCCAGGTGTGGTCCACATCACGTCCGACAGCCCGCTCAGCAGCACTGCAATCGTTAGCATTGCGGCAGCCGGCGGTCTGCTCATCCTCGTCATTGTTTTTGTGCTCATCGCCTATAAGCGCAAGTCTCGTGAGAGCGACCTGACTTTGAAGAGACTGCAGATGCAGATGGACAACCTTGAGTCACGTGTTGCTCTGGAATGCAAAGAGGGTAAGAGGTCGATGCCAATGTCGAATTCATAAGCAGTGGGTCTTGCTAAGCAACTAATTTTGCAATATCAATTTCAAAACAAACTACAAGCAAATAAAAGTAAATGTTCATTCACAACTCAGTTACTAACACTAGGCATTACTTATGGAATCCACATGTAAAGGAAATAAAGATGATGTTGATAAGTGGGTATGTGGTAAACTTTATTTTTATCCTATTCAGTATTTTTCACTTTCCACTGCCACTTTAGGTATAATTTTTTATTAATGCCTCTATGAAACTGATCAAATTGCTCTAATTACCTGAGGGCGAAGGTGCCACATAACTACTATGCTAATTCCTAATAATAAAGCTGCTTTGTGTATGTGCTTTTTCAGCCTTTGCAGAGCTACAGACAGACATCCATGAGCTGACCAGTGATCTGGACGGTGCAGGTATCCCCTTCTTGGACTACAGGACTTACACCATGAGGGTCCTTTTCCCAGGCATTGAGGAACATCCTGTACTGAGAGATCTGGAGGTATGGTTGAGCATTTTAAACGTTAAAATTTTATTCCAAATGAGGTACCCTATTTAGTCGGTTTCTTTTTTCAGTGAAGGGTCACTTTTAGTTTAAGAAAACACTGCTCTGTCAAAATGACTTTATGCCAGATTATGACAGGCTCAACATGGGGAATTAAAGTCAGTTGTTGCAAAGAAAATGCTTGAGGCCATCAAACAGAAAGTTGTTTCATAATTCAAATGCGTTCTGAAGGAAGACAGCTATAACTATAAGAAGTCGTTACCAATTTTCTCATCAATTAGGTGTCCTGCAAATAACACATAAATGTGTGTATCCATCAAATAACAATCGCAATGCAATTAGCTTTATTTGAAATGAGAGCAAAATGAGCAAGCAAATTAACAATGTGGTGGGTCACAGTAGGTGAAATTGACGCCGATGTTGTTTGTGTCGCTGTCTGGTAAACAAAAGGCTTTTGACGGCCGACAACAACGCTTTTTCAAAAACAAACAAGGCAGCCCTCAAATCAGGAGTGCGCTCTCATTAATAACTCCTAACGATATGAGACGCTGTGCCGTTTTCTCTCTCCACCTCAAAAGCAAATTAAAAGTCAATCACAGGGAGAAAAGCAAAAGGAAAAAAAATCAAGTCATTTATCCCCAGTGCTGACATTGATAGACAGCCATAATTGAGCAGGTCGTCTTGTTCCATTAAGAGAATGATGGACCCCCATTTCACTGCCTTCAGGGTTAGCCACTCTATCCCTGATGAGAATTTCCCAGTAATAAGCAATATTAATTATGCTTTAATTGGTATAAATATCGAACTGTATGAGGAGTATAATGTGGAAAAGAGCCTAATGAAAAAAGCAGCAGGCTTGTCTTAGGCCGCTGATGACTGCTTAATTGTTATTGATGTGTCGGATAATTTAGAGTCAAGTTTTTGACTGTATGTTACAGACGGTAATAGCACAGGTGATGGAAAGCCTCTCCAGGTTTACTGAAACAGTGGAAAGCCTTTCAGCATTGAAATATTGAAAACATCCTTGGTGCTCATTTAAAGAAAGAAATGTATATAGAAAGATATTCAATTATAGTATGGCATGTGACAGCTCAATAAAGGCTGCATGTTGACATTTTATTTGTTACTTGCAAATGTTAATATTTCTCTCTGGCAGTTAAAATCACTTCTATTTCTATTTTCCAATTTTACTTAACACTTGAATCCCATTCTGGTTGCTGCTTTCGTGTGGTTTTATCCATTATAATCCCCACTTCCTTCTTGATCTTTATGGAAACAATTTAGTTTTAGCAGTTCAATTGCTCTCATTTTACTATTCCACCCATCATTTCAAATATTACCAGGTTTCCATGGAGATCCGTGTGTAGGTCACAACTGTTTTTTGCACCTTCTCTCCATTATCCTCAGAGACATGTTGAAAGTTTTTGTTATTGTACTGTACAATGTATTTATTGTGTCTGTAGCTTATAAAATACCACAATGCATTAGGACTGATACAAAAAAAAAGCCTGAAAATATGCACATGCACACTTTACAAAATAGTTTTCCCACATTTCCATGCATGCCTGTATTCACACAATCATGCGTACTGTACATGCACGAAAGATTCTAACACTCAAAGCACATATGCGCACATCTTGTCAAGCAGTATGAAATTAGACCTGCAACTGAACAACAGCTCCCAGCAGATTACAACTACCTCCAGGAAAGGTAAAAAGACAGAACATATGCTGGTTGACAGCTGCATTGGGTGCGAAGAGATGCCGTCTTACCACGAGTGCTCTTGACAGATAAAAAACATAATCTCCTTAGGTGCTTTTTATGAAAAAATGGAGAAGAGAAGCATGTGTAGCAAGTTAACAGTATAAATGGTGCAGGGATGATCTTGGCTCAGACGAGGGAAATTCACATCACTGCACTCTCTTTCAACTTGCATTAGTATGGAATCCAGCGCCATCAAAATAATAAACATTCCCTAAAGAGGCTGAGTGTTTTCCTGCTTTTATTCTCAACCTTCAGACAGAGCGTAACAAAGGCAGGAAAACGTTAAACCCCTCATCTCCCTAGATTCTTCCTTTTTCTCTCTCTTCTCGTCCCCTCTTTCCATCTTTATGGCTGAAAATGGATCTATTACTGTTAATTGGGTTTTTAAGTAGAAACTGTACATGAATTTATTTATTAGTTTTATTAATTACTGCAGGGACTTTTCTGTGTTTATGCTTTTAATAAAAATCTATGAACCTGATCTTAAAAATAATATTAATTGGCTGCAAGGTGGCTCTGTGGTTAGCACCGTTGCCTCGCAGCTAGAAGATCCCAGGTTCATGTCCAGGTTAGGACGCCTGGGATCTTTCTGCATAGAGTTTGCATGTTCTTCCTGTGCATCATGGGTTCTCTCCAGATTCTCCGGCTCCCTCCCCCTCCCCAAAAACATGCTGAGGTTAATTGATGATATAAATTGTTCGTAGGTATGAATGTGAGTGTGCTTGGTTGTCTGTGTAGCCCTGCGATAGACTGGCGACCAGTGCAGGGTGTCCCCTGCCTTCACCTTGAACCCCCTCCGCGACCCTAGCGAGGATTAAACGGCGTATAGATAATGGATGGATGGGTGACTTACTGTATCCTTTGTAAAAGATAGAAGCATTGTTCATTCAGGAAGGCAGGGAGCTAATAATACATTCAAATTAGCCAGTGAATAATTAACCTATGACTAATTAAATCTATATGTCATCTCCTTGAGTATGCCACTCAGAATCCGTGCTCTTTTTTTCCTTTCCTTGTTATTTTTGGTATTTTTCTGTAAGTGAACATTTCTTCTGTTTCTTCACAGGTGCCAGGCTACCGCCAGGAGCAAGTGGAGAAAGGATTGAAGCTCTTTGGCCAGCTCATTAACAACAAGATCTTCCTGCTGTGTTTTATTCGCACTCTGGAGGCTCAGCGTGGTTTCTCCATGAGGGACCGTGGCAATGTTGCTTCACTTATCATGACAGTTCTGCAAAGCAAGTTGGAGTACGCCACTGATGTCCTAAAGCACCTGCTGTCTGACCTCATAGACCGCAACCTTGAGAGCAAAAACCACCCCAAACTGCTGCTTCGCAGGTAATTATCAGGACTTTATCTGTATCACTGTCTAACAAGTGGCCAGTTAAACAGCTGGTGGTGACCAAGAAGTAACTGTCCAACTTAGGTCCTCTCCTTTTTATCTTCGATAAAAGTCAATGGTCCTGAGCTAAATATAAAAAATGTACCGACTGCCACACACATTCAGCTTCACTAAACCTAGGTCTGTATTGTTCTTGGTGAAGGATAGAGATAACAGGTTTGTTCTAGTTATGTCAACGCTTTACTATCAAGGATTGGATTTACTACTTCGTGTTCCCTATCTGTGACATGTTTGGATTAACTCCTGTGACCTTGAATTGCTGGCGCTGTCTCATAAATACCACAGTGCATTGCCATGCACATCATTAGCAAAATAATTATGATTAATTAGCAGTGAATCCAATTTCAAATAGCTCAAGAGGAAAGAAATACTCATTTATGAAAATGGGAGAAAGTGAGACTGTGAAAAGCTTGCACTCTGGCACAATCACAATCCTCCCTTGGATTTGTAGTCAAAGCCTTAATGGCATGCACTTGAACACAGCACTGTATGTGATTATGCTTCCTGCCTGCGGTGTTTGGGAAATGTGATGATTATGGTTACTAGAGTAAACCAGCTTCCTCACAGCTGTTGTGTATGTGTGTGGAGTGTGCACGCACATCTATACGTACATACACGTGGTATTAAATGTTGTTTTGCTTGGGGGTTGTCAGTCAAGTCTTGACACCCCCAGATGATTTCACCGGCACACCATAAATTAAGTTGTCCATCTCGTTTCAATTCAAATTCTGATTCTCCTTCTGCCAAAAAACATTGTCTCTCTCTGTCTGCCAGTAAAGACAAATGCATAAACACAACAAGGATATGCAGAAAGGGCTGAAATTAATGCTGTTCACCGTACCGTCCAGAAGACAGTGGGCATATTCACCTCATGAAAGCCTGTTTAGACTCTGCTTGGTGATGCAGAGAGAGATTATTGCTGTCTGGGCAGGAGGCATGATTAATTGCAGCCAGAGCTCACTGAGTATGGTGCAGCCACTAAACAATGGAGTAACTGCTGATCCTGGCAGCAGATACATCATAAGAGATGGCGAATACAGCAGAGACAGGGAGAGGTGGTCAAGGACAATGGAGACACTTAAAGCTGTGTCACCTAGTGAGGAAAGCCGACTATTGAGGCATGGAGGCAAGTCATGAGATCAGCACTTTGATCTTTTTAATTCACCAGAGCTATTCATATATGCGATTCATGCAAATGTAGTTGATTTATCTTGTGTCAGAATTTGATGTAAAAGTATATTTAGGATAAACTAGTCACAAGAAGTCCAACAACTACAACTAACCAACAACTGTACAAGCCAAACACATACTCTTCTATCACACCCTGTTTTGACACTTCTTCTCCTCCGCCTTGATGACAAGGGAGCGGAGAAGGAAAACCTGGGGAAAATGCCATTACATTCAGCCAGCACTGGAGGGAGAGCACATGTTTACAACAAACCCATGCCCGGCTTGATTTCCCATTTGTCATAGACACGATTGTGATGGGCACTGATCAGACTGTCTTCATCTCATTCTTCCTCCTCGGATGCGCCTATTAGTCCTTCAACAACCCAGCATGCATTTCAGATGTGATGAGGCAGTCTGAGCAAGCTATGCCACCCTGTAGTGTGGGCTGACTGGTGTGTCCTTGGATAGAAGCTGAAAATAGCCCAGATACATATAGGCACGAGGCTGTGAAGATGAAGCTAAGAAGCAGCACCACCCTCTCGCTTTTTATCTCTCTTTAATTTGTTCAGTCTCTTTTATTCCTTTTCCTATGTTTGCTCATTTTGTGAGTTATTCTCGCTCACTACCTGCTCACTTCTCCCTCCACTGTTTGTCTTCACTTCTGATGCTTGTGTAACATTGTCACTATCTTTATCTCCCTCTTCCTCTCCTATACTCACTCCCTCGATCTATATTCCCAGCTCTTCTTCCCCTCCTCCCCCCCCACTCCCCTGTTTTCTTGATTGCTAAATCAATGCTTAAAGTGCGTGAGCAGGGTGTCTCTGGCACAGCATCTGAGCACGGCTACCCACTGCTTCCTCTTCCAAGAAATCTGTGTGTGTACGTGTGTGTGTCTTTTTTTTTCCCTCTCTCTCTTTCCACACACGAACACACATCCTTCCATCTGTCCCATCTCAACCTGTGCTGAAGCACAACCACCAGGCAAGCTAACTAACGAGAGCCTTCCACAACCATCTGTCGCATTCCTTGCTGCATTCTCCTCCTTTAACTCATCTCTTCGCTCCATTCCTCCATCTCTCACTCGCCTCCCCACGCCACCACCCCTCCCTCCGTCATGCAGAGTTAAACAGTCTTTCCGTTGCCTTAAGTTTTGTTTGGCTCCAGTTGATGCGTCAAAATAGCAGTTTTGATTTTGGTCAAATGATGAAAACCCAATATGTTCATGTGTTAATAGCAACATAGCTTTGACTCGAGCACGGATACCCTATCATCACATGGGTCTAAAGGCTCCCATGTAAAACCGTGTGGACAATCACTACTGAAAGAAAAATTGTGTTTGTTTGTGTGTGAGCAACAGACAGAATAAATGTGTGTGTGTGCACGTGCCTCCACAAGTCAGCAGCTCAGCAGCTAGCCATCACCGTGAGACAGTTTGACACATATGATGACCAATCTTCCTCACCCACCCAGAGTCAGAGTGGGAAATGGAAATGCTTTCTGATTTCAAGCTGTGCTGCTTTCAGGCAAGGCGCAGTTACCACTGGCCGTTCTTGCAAGAAAGAAACCTTACATACGTCTCTTAAGTAATGAGGTGATTGCCAGAATAGGCTCAGTTAAAAATGCTAAACACGATCTGCTTCTGGTCTCTTACATGTGAGAAATTGTTGGAGATGCTACCGTGTGTTCTGGAAGTATTCTATTGGGCATTTTTCAGGATATTGTTTTTACAGTTTATCTACAAAATATCAGCAAATACTTAGTAGATATTGTTTGTAGCCCTTTTATTCTGGTGGAGTTCATTCAAAAGTGTAAGCTAAAGAAAAACCAGAAGAAAACAGGCTGTTAGAACATCATTAAGACTGACAGAAGTCAATTTTTAATGCTTTTTTCTTTGGATGTTCACCTCCATCATTAAAGATTCACAATGTTCATTTCATATTACAAAAATACTGGGAGGTGTGGCCAAAAAAAAAGGTAAATATGTGATGAGGCATGGATTCCCCTCTATCCTACCCCTGTAATCAGGGAGAACTAAATACTGCCAGGGTCCCTCTGCTCTCGATCCCTCTCAGTGCCTACTGCCCCTCTGACTGACTGCCAAGTAGGCAAGCCTGACCATGCCAACACGCTACGGCACATTTCATTGCATTAACCCAAACATAGGTTGTGCTGTGTTGTGAAAATCAGCCGAGGAGAGATTTGCAGAAGATTGTTTGAAAGTTGTAATACCAAAAGCTAACATCAGATGTTGGAACAGCTCCGTCACAGTGCCATTTTTATCCTTGTTCCCCATAGAGTGTGCTATGATTGAGAATGAGCATAAGCAAAGTGGTGGGGCTGTGCCAAGACTTCCTATTACTGCAGGGTTAGCACCCACTGCCAGACGCATGCACAGACACACACACACACACACACACACAATGAACACTAGTCAGCACACATGATAATTTCTGAATACATACGCAGTGGGATTAATTTGTGCTTTTTGCATGCTAGCCTTAAAACAGCCTCGCGCTTGTCTAGTCACACAGGCACACACTAAAACACAATAACTGTTGGAAGTGAGTAAGGAAAAGGAAGTTTAAGATGAAGAAAAGGGAAGGTCAGACTCAGCCAAGCCATTTATTCTCGATCCTTTCTTCATTTCCCTTTTTCACTGCTCCCTCCCTCCTTCCTTCCCAGTGCACCTCCTCCTTTCTCCACGCTCCTTTCATCCCTTTGATAGATGGGCTACATTTGTGGAAATGGAGAGGATTTGGAAGTGTGTATGATTACGGGATCCAGAATAGAGCAGCCAGAGGGAGGGAGGTAGACAGCAAGGACACATGAAAGAAAAGATGAAAAGTGACCTTGTTGACCCTTGGATCCGTGGACGGAGGAAGGGCGGGAGAGCCGGCAAAATAAAAGTGCGGGCACAGTGAGTGGCAGGAAGTTAATCCCCCCCAGGTGTTGTGCCAGTGTTGACAGGGGGTACCAGACAAGCCCACTGGCACAGCGGACATCATGCCCCCCCAACACGCCTCAGTGTGGAGCCCCTTTAAGAGGCTGTCTGAATGGCGAGGGTTGGGAGGGCTGCAGGTGGCAGCCGAAACACCAGGGACAAAATCTACACACACACACACAAGCAGGCACAATGGACACTAATCCTGAAATATTGATGCCTATGGTAGTTGCTCATTGAAAACAGAGGCTGGGGTGTGTGGGTGTGTGTTTGAGGTGTTCTGACAGATTACCCACACACCCCTGCTGCTGGCCAAGAAGGATATCCGATCCTTCTCATCTCCTCCTCCTTCCCTTGCCACCACCACAGTTGCTATTATGTATGCATATTAGTCATTCACATGGGATCACTCACACTGCTGGCCCAGGTCAACACATACACACAAATGCAGATGCACACCATTTTGCCACACCAGTGGAGCATGGATGCCAAGTGGAGAAAGAGAGGGAGATGTATTCATTCACTTTCTATTGTGCACGGATCGAGTGTTAGTCCAGTGAATAGGCAAGGGAGCGCTTGATAATGAGGCCAGTGTTATTACAGAGCCGCTCCAGCCCCTAACGACATCAATCCGCTGGGATCAAATAAAGGCTTTTAATTGCTTTGCCTCATATTAAAATCCCCGCCGCTGTAGACGAGCTGCCCTTGGCGTGCCTGAGCATAAAAGCCAGTCTAAAGATTGTCTGAAAGGCCATCATATAGCATGTGCAACGGCTCTCTCAATTCATGTCTTCGCAATTATGTTTGTGTAGCGAAAGCCTATTCATTAGCGGCGGCCATCATTTTTAGCGGAATATTCGACAATAGTGTTGAATATTTACGATGGTAATAAGAGCATGGGGATCATATGTTCATTATGTGCTTTGTGTCTGTCTGTTTGCAGGACTGAGTCTGTCGCAGAGAAAATGCTGACCAACTGGTTTACGTTCCTTCTCTACAAGTTTCTGAAGGTAACTCTTCAAAATAATTTTTCAACTCCTGGAAGAAATTAGTAGTAGTAGTTTAGTTTTAGCACCCTTGCCCATCGTACTATGATTACTGTTGCCTCTCTGCTGGCTTCCTTAGTATCTTGCGGTAGTATTTCATGTTTTTTTTTTACTCTCAAATTTGTGAATAGATGAATGATATAGTAGCATGTAGCATATATTTTGTGGCTGCAAAACATCCCTTTGTGATTGTCAAACAGATTTCCAACTAGAGTAGATCTGTATCTTATGTAAAATTTAATACATGAAGAGCACGTATAGTCTGTAAATGTGCACATAAGTACATTGGTTGTACAGCATATTGCACATATATTAATATGTAGTTTAGGCTTCCAGACAGATTTTTTTTTAACCCTTAAAAGTTTCTGAGCTTCATTTTATTATTTTTTAAAAAATCCTGTCACACAACTGTTTTACTCACCATGGCCTCATTTTCCACTACAGCATAAAGTCCTGCACGTCTATAAAAATAGCACAACCATGACGAGAAGAAAGACAGCCCTGAAAACAGTATAATCCCATAAATCAATTAAAAAGACAAATTTAAAGTTAAATTTCCTTGATTACTTATTTTACAAAAATCGAAACAACCTGAAATAAACAATAAAGTCAGTTTATTTATTTCTGTACTTCTGTACTCCTCAAACACATCCTGCAGTTCAGTCCAGTGCAGCAAAAAAAACCCAGAATTTTTGTCACTTGATTGTTGGTCAGAACTGAGTCACAGAGGACTCTAAATTGTGTCATAGGGTAAAGTGCTTTTGATAAAATATCACGATTTTAAGCTTAGGTTTTGTTATTTTCCTGACACAACACCACGTCACAGATGAGCAGCTTAATTGCTGCCAGAAAGTGGAAAATCCAGCAATCCTCTTCTTTTAGCTTTGATCAATGGTGTAATTTTGGTGATTTTTTTGAAGAGATAACAACCCGTCAGTGGATTTTGGGTTGAGAGGATTAACAATGTTCAAAAGCCAGCCTCCCTGCCATAGCTACTTAGGCTTCATTATCTCTTAGAGAGTTTTTTGTCTGACATGCTGATGCACCATTAAAAAGGGGAACTCTTTACCTTATAGAACACCTGTATTCACTTCAAGCAAAACCACCACTCCTCTCCGCTGATGAGTTACGAAAATGTCACAATAATCCTGTTTTTCTCTTCCATCCCTCCACTCATCCTTTTACTGAAGCTGGGAGGAGAAAACATAAAGAATGATAAATGGCTGGTCTCTTCTGTTTAATAAACAGCAGTGTGGGGAAGGAAGACGGGGGTGGCTTCAAGAGTCAGTCTTTTATGGCATTTTCACTGTATATCCATCAAACCTTCCCCAAACTCCAGCTTCATTTTTGCAGAGTTCATAAATTGATAGGTGGTACAATTTTCTTTTTAATTTAGGGGAACGATAGTATTCGGGACATGATGTTTGTAGGTCTTACTCAGCAACACTGGAAGCATGACAGTCTGGGAAAGCTTTACAAAAAGCAACTACAACATTTTAGATAGCTATTTCCTCAGACAGTATTAAACTTTGTTGTCAGCGTGCTGAGTGCAGACATGGTCTTAAAGTTTTCTTCTAAACTTTGTTCTCTCTTCAAATTTCTTTGCAGGAGTGTGCCGGTGAGCCTCTCTTCTCCCTCTTCTGTGCCATCAAGCAGCAGATGGAGAAAGGCCCCATTGACTCCATCACAGGAGAGGCACGCTACTCGCTCAGTGAAGACAAGCTCATCAGACAACAGATTGACTACAAGACGCTGGTAAGGGGTTCACCTGCCCAGGGGTCCAAGGGCTAAAAGGGGACACTTAATATGCTTTCAGGGACAAGAGGAGAGAAAAGGGGTGGTTATGGGTGGTCGGTCAGGAGATGTGAAACGGGACACAAAGTTGTCGTTGTCATGCTTGACATGCAGGGGCACAGGAGTGCCGACCTCACTTCCTGGTGAGACTGGAGCTGTCAAGGAAAAGAGCAGCGCTTCGGGATGAGGAAATAGACTATTCATGTGTACGTGTCCGCACGAGCAGAGAGACAATGAAGCGCTCTCCTTAAGGAACCTCTCATTTGTTTCTCAAATCTGTCCGTTATCCTCTCTCCACTGTGACATGATTGTTCCAGTCGGAGAAACTCAGAGATTGTTTAGTCTTTCAGTCTTTTCTAGTGTCAGATCAATTTGTACTCTACATTCTAGGAGCTCTTATTTGCACATTTGGTTTACTGTAATAGGAATACAAAAAAAGATCAAAAATGCCCTGGAATATTGGTTCACTTTGCCTTTTACAACATGGCCACTAATGCCCCGCTCACACTGCATTCCTGCAATAGAAAAATGTGTAGAAACTGCTTAAAGATTAAAACATTTAAAGGAAAGCTCGTGTTTTATGTATAATGCAGACACACACATTTGGGATGATTTGTATATGAAATATAAGACATTTGCTCTCTCATTTATGTAATGTGTATTTGTGCTCATCTTGTATTTCAGGTATTTCCACCAACACCCAAAGGCAGTACTGAGAGAACTGATGAATATGATAATAATATTATAATTAGGTGCTTTAGTGCTCATCAGTTCAGGTAGCACATTACTGTTTCTTCAAGCTCTGAGGAAAGAGCTGTTTCCATAGTGAATGATCTTTTCTTTTGCTGCAATTCGCTCTCATACCCTATGGCAAGCAGAAAATTATTGCAGTTCCATTGAGTACCAATTCACATCGCAATCAACATTATTAACATAAAACACACAAACCTATTATCTACGAAGCTGAAATATATAATTGCATCATATATATAGCACACCATTTATCTTCGGCACTAAATCAACTTGGAAAAATGCTTTCAGTCTGTGTTCAAAAAAAAAAAAAAACATTTTCCACAAGTAACATATTTTGAAGCTTGGTTTAGAGTTTCCCTCCCTCACCGTGGCAGTCCTGTCCTTCCAGGTGGTGAACTGCATACATCCAGAGAATGAGAAGAGCCCTGAGATCCAGGTTAAAGTGCTGAACTGTGACACCATCAGCCAGGTAAAAGAGAAGATACTGGACGCCATCTACAAGAATGTCCCACATTCACATCGCCTAAAAGCCTCTGACATGGACCTAGGTATGAATCTTTTACTTGTTGTATTTGAATAATGTGGAAAAAGCAGACAGTTATCTTTGGTGTATTCAATTTCCTGGAACTTTAATTTACTTGCAGGGTGAGTCTAATGAAAAAATCACCATGACATTTGGTCCTATCATGACTACCTTTGTTTGTGTTCATAATGGGTTATGCATAATTGTACAATTCAGGGTTGTACTTGATGAGACATTCCTGTAGTTATTGCACAACTTGTCAAATCATTTCCATGCATGCAGTGTTTCCTATCCATGTGCCTGGAGAGAGAGAAAAAAAAAGAGGCTGAACTTAGACATCCATTGATTTTTAGAAAGGCTTCCCCTGTCTGCCCAGCCCTTCTTAAAAAGTACAAGTCTTCTTAGATATAGAGAAGTAGCTTTCTTTTCAACCTCAGGAGGCTTGACTTCCTGGCTCTGTTGGCTCAGATGTCTGAGATTGGTCTCTCCCCTCCCCAAACTTCCCATCGATCGACTCTCTTGTCGACTAGCGTCTGAGTCAGATGATTGATCAGCTAATCAATTGAGACTCTCAGTGATCTCGTCCATACAAAATCCCATTCTTCCTTGCTTTCTGTCTTTCTTGCTTTCTGACCTCATTTGGCTCTCTATATGAATCTGGGCTCTTAGTGCCATTTGTGACCCCTATAGGAAGCCACATTATGTTGTGTTTCCATAGTTACACAACTCTAGCTTAGTACCTAATACAATGAATTAAAGTAGCGGGCTACTGTTAGGAGTAACGAGAGCAAAGATCTACCTTCTCAGCACGACATCAAGTGATCAGAGATATCCAGTACACCTTGTGTGTGTATACAGTACACGTGTAGACACAAACGCACGTGAGCACAATATTGTTATCCATGATTGTTGGCCTGCCAATACCTACAGGCTGTCTCTTCACTGCGAGCTGTGCTTTTTATGGTTTAATATTGCCAGATGGATTTTTCAAACCCCTGTTGTGCGTTCGTAATAGCATATTTATAACCAACCCCAGATCTAAGATGGGCTGAGTGCATACCGTAGGGAATCTGTCCATGAGATAGCTAAGTGAAAAGATTGGTTTAGCCTTTTGACGACACTCCTGGATGAAATTGTTTTATGGCCCCCTTTGGGCAGGATGTGTTGTTCTATTATTGTTTTATTACGAAAGGGAATTGGAAATTGGAGTTAGCCGGCCACTCGCTCTGTATGAGTGTGATTGTGAGTATATGAGGGAGGATGAGTAAATGCAAGCTCACAGGAGAGCACGTGTTTAGAATTAAATATTTTTTCCAGTGCTGTATTTACAGTATGTTTCCAACTTGCTGCATCGATTAGAAGAAAGTTCCTCCCTAGTCGTGACTGAGAGCACATGTTTGTTGTTTTTTTTCCGTTTTTTATTTGCAAGTCATGCTGTTGTAATTGCAATTTCTTGGTCTCGAGCCATTTATGTTGATGATTATTCTTCAGGGGGAACAGGTCTTCCATTTGATTGTTTTTATTATCTTGACACGCTTTTTTAACTTTCAGGGAGCTGCTCTGTGTATACAGGTGATTCCTCTGGCTTTAATGATTTCTGACACACACACACACACACACACATACACAGACTGATTGCAGTGACTGATAAAGATAATGGGATTGTGGCAGGCCTGTCCAGAGACAGATTGACCAGCCGTGTTGTTATCCTGGCTATTGTTTTTAATTCTGCTATGCTGCAATCCCCAGTCCTCCGCAGGGCACCAGTAAAGATATGGCCAAAGAACAAAGAAGATAGACCTTGTGTGCGCGTGTCTTTGTGTCATTGTGTGTAGCTTTCCAGTAGCAAGCGTGTGTCATGCATCTCTGTGGAGTACAACAGTCACCTTCAGCCTTTCTCTTTGCCATCAACTTCCATTCACTCCCCAAAGCCCTTATCTCCTTCGCTGTGTTTGAGTTCATAAAACAAGTCCACACACACAAACACACACATGGTCGTCTGTTCTAGGTGATTAGAGACCAACAGATTTGGGAATAGTAGTGATCCCAGTTTGCGCTGGTTTAACAACAAATTTATTCCTTTATTTGTTCCTTCCTGCCTTCCTTTCTACTCTTCATTTGTTTACTGAGCCTTGACTGCAGACGGGCGCTCATTTGCATCTTTATAGGAGGATGTACTGTATAGAAAAAAAACCACCAAAAAAAAACAACAGGAGAATCTTTATTTCCTGCAGATATTTCAGATGCTAACACAATTCTGGTCGATCCTCCAAAGACAGGCCTCATCATGCACCACAGTGATTGCCGCTTTGTTTCCCTGTTTGTGATCAGAATAGAAGATGACAGTGGCCAACGCAAGTGGGAAGCACAGCAAGGCGCACAGACACAATAACATATTCATAAAGCCCATGATGTCGACAAAAAGAATAGAAGAATCATCTGCCTGTTTGTTTTCAAGATGACTTTCCTCTTTCACTTATGATAATGTTGCTGTGGTATTGTGAGATGCTTCTATCAAAGCTTTGGTTTTTGTTTTGTGCTGAAGTTGCACAGATGTGGGAGGCCTGGTGTATGTGTAGCGTCGATGTAATTTGGTTGTAAGGTCATGTAAATACCTTCCTGTTGTTCATATGAAAGACACTGCCATGTGCAGGAGACACTGCTTGTTGAAAAGTATGGAAATTAGATGATCAGCAGCCTTTTGGGGATAGCGGTTGTTTTATTTTTGTAACTTTCTAGTTACTCCACACACTGTCGCAGATCTGTGTCTGATCTGACGAAAATTCCCGGCAGCAAGTATAAGAGCAGTTAGGAAAGAGGCTTAGAGCCGTAGATGGGCGTTTGACAAGGGGAGAGCAAGGACCAATAGTGCCTTCAGAGAGCCGAACATAAAGGCCAGTGCTGCAGATGGAAAAGGAAGTGTACAAGCCCTGGGCATGCAACTGTAATCACACCCATCGATCGCACCGGCAAAAGAGATGGAAAGGAGCAAAGAGGGAGAGCTTCATTCTAAAAAGAGTAGAGTGGGTGATTAATTTAACTCGCCTCCTGTTACTGTCTCGCGTGTGAGCCATTTCTGTTTTAGTTCTGCATCTGTTTGCCTCTCTCTCTTTTACCCCTTCCCAATGATTTTTGTGTTGTTTTTCTTCCCTCTTTTTGATCCTGTTCATTCTTTTTGCAACAATGTAAAATGGCTGTTGTAAAGAAAGGAAGAAAAACCTTCAATAGATCAAGATAAAGATGGGAATAACTTATTTTCTGGCAGACTGATTTAAAAAAGTGATGCTTTCTTCTGGTTTGGTGGGTTTTTTGTTGATGTTCTTCATGTTTTCATCAAAAAATTACAAACAAAAGTTTAGATTCTAATCCCTGGAGGAAAATTAGATAGCCACACATACAGCCAGAATATATTTTATAACACATCAGGTACAAGCCAAATAAAGACACCCACATTGAAGACTTGAGCAATCAGAACCTTTTGACCTGCTATTACTCCTAGCAGCACAGCATAATTTCTTTTTTGCAATTTAATTTAAAAGTATTGATTTTCTCTATAAACATACCTTTTTAATTTGGATTCAACTGCTTGCCTTAAATACTGTTGTGGATAAAAACAGAACAGACTTCCAAAAGTAGAAATCTGACATTAAGACAACCGCCAGAACCCACTGTTCTTGTCCTAAAGCCATAGAAGTACACCAAATACCGTGGCAAGATATTGAGATGATGCATATAGAACGGGGGTGCAGAATCTCTCTGGCAGATGAAGCAAACAAGAGTACAAAGTAAATATTGTCATGGAGTGATGCTGTGTGAACATGGTTGGTAATATTATAGCCGCCTTGGTTTATTCTTTCCTTTCTGTTCAATTGCAGAGTGGCGTCAAGGCCGAGGACAACGCACGATCCTGCAGGATGAGGACATCACCACAAAGATTGAAGGTGACTGGAAGAGACTGAACATGCTGGCCCACTATCAGGTATGCTATTGATTCTGTACTGGCCAACATTAAACTGAAAAAAAGCCTAAATAATTAACCAGTTCAAGAACTTGAGTAAAAGTATGTTTTCTTCTGGACTGCTGTAGACATGTGTGCACGTTTTTTTTTGTTTTTTTTGTTTTTTTTAATCTCTGAAATTAGCATTTGCAGAAATAAACTGTTAAACTGATATATTAGTAAGATTTCAGTGTTGTTCAAGTGTAAAGTTTTCCGAATTCAAAGTGCAAGTAAAAATAAGAGAGCTTCAGAAACTCTTTCTGTTAAAAAGGAGTTTTCATAACATCTTCACAGCAAAGGTATACAAACAACCCTGAAATGCATCTGTTGAGGTTAAGGGAAAAAATGTACACTAACCACAAATGTCAGATATTCGGTTTTGGTTTATTTTGCTTACTTGTTAAAGCCTCTTTCTTCTTCACCACATCTCGCCTCCACTGTATGTAGTATATCAAGTTGCCTCTGACGCCCTCTAAACTCACCTCCACCTTCTCCTCTTAAACTTACTACATAATGGAGGATTCAGTAAAAGCACTTTTCTAGCCATTTAGTGGTGCAAGCACTCAAAAGACAAGGACACCCCTCACACACCAGTACCATAGGTTATCTGTGAGGCAGAGGGGAATGAAAGAGGGTGAGGCAGAGAAGTGACCAACAATACAGAGACACTTGGAAGTGATCCTTTGTGTGAGGAGAGGGGAAGAGGGGGAGAGATAAAATCTAGTGTGTTGCCCCAAGTGCAGTCATCCCCCTGAAACTGATTAGTGTTGACACACATCATTGGTCTGAGGCATATGAAGCACCATTTGTATGCACACATGTAGAAATTATAGTACGAAGATTGGATCATTTTAAATTCAAATGAAGACAAATGCTCAAAATACCAAGATGTGTCACGCAATCACACGGACGCATTTATGCAGATGACAGACCAATACGTAGCGGCAGGTGTTTTGTGTCTGTCCGTACAGCCAAAAACCCGACTTTGTATGGGAAGACAGACCTGCTTTGTCAATATGGTGTTAATAATTCGAGCAGCTAAGTATGTAGCGACCGTCCTCTCCAAGTGCAGTTTGCGTGGTGCCTAAATTAAATGTCAGCGGCAGCAAGTGTCAACAGGCTGAGAGTATGAGGCGTGGGTGGAATGGATTAGGGAGCTGATTCGAATCGGAGATAAGATAATGAAGACAGAAGTTAATTCATTTTTCAGGCCGGGGAATAAGGGCACCTCGTCCTTGACAGACCAAAAAAGGAAGAAAAAAAAAAAAAACACTCCCATCTACTCAGAAATTGTCAGGAGGCTAAGCAAAGAGCTGGAACAGAAGGGGACACCACAAACACATTCGAGCTTCATTCAAGGGCGTCTGCAGTTCTATAGTCTTGTATTCATGACTTCATTTAACTGAAATGCTGTGGCTTAAATTTAAAGGGTTAAACTTATAAATCTTGCCGTGTCACTAATAAAATCCACTGACGCACTCTATGAATTTATACCACCCCTGAAAACACAGTCGTGCTGCTACGTTCAGTCTTCGTATGTCCTCCAGACATTTTACTGGTATTGTTTGTCTTCAGAGGCTAATATGACCAACCAGACGCAGTGAATAGAATTATGTGCTCTCCTTTATTACACTAATCTGGTGTGATCCGCCACTTGCCAAACTCCCCCGCTCGCTCAGCCTTCAGTTACAATGTGACAGTTTGCTTTACAACCTAAGTGAAAAGTTAGATTTCTTGCTCAGGAAAATATCACATTGTAGCTACGAGCAAAAAATTTGGCATTTCCCCATATCTGATCTTTCTGTCCCATAATGACACATTTCTCTCCGCCTCCTCTCTTTCAGGAATCTGTGCTCTGTTTTCTGCCTTTATTATCCAAATCTTATTTCCTCAAATGCCACTCCTCCTTTTCACATTTCATTATGTTTCCCCGTGCTTTGCTCGTTCTATATCGATTGAACATATAAGAGCAGTGATCAGGGAGAATACTTAAGGTGGTTGGAGAGTTGTGGGGCTCCCCTCAAAGGAATAACAAAAGCTGCCCTGTGGGCCTGCTGCTTACAATGATATAAACATATTATGCATAAGGAGCAGATTGAGTGACAGGGTGAAATAATGACACAATCTTAATAATGCCCCGGTTCTCTCTCTCTCTCTCTCTCTCTCTCTCACTCACTCACACACACAGACACACATATGTGGACTAAAGCCCCTGCGGTACTATCCACCCACACCATGATAAAGATCACTTCAATTAACCCTGCCTTACCCTGCAGCATGGGTAGCCAGATTATGCAGAATAGAGGTATCCTTTGTATGGTTGTGTGTGTGTGTCTGAGCTGGGACAGACTCCATCCCGGTTGTGTTAATTGAATCCTGTTTGGCTGACTGGAGAAGGAGGAGCGCACCATTGACTCATTCATTCATTTACACACACTTATTTACACGTAGACCGACACACACACACACACACACACACACACACACACACACTGCTTCTTGAATCTTCACATCTTCATGCACACGCTCTCGAAACACACACCAACCCTAGAGGAAAGGTATTATTGAATAGAGACTGTGGGACGTCCCCTCTCACACAGGCCTTTACAATGCTCTGCTAAACTCTCCCTCCCCCTGTCAGTCATCATATGTATGTGTGGGCTGAACGGAGCACATAAGGGTAATAAGATATTCTACGTTTATCCGCATGAAACCAGAATAGATGGAGTGAAATATAGAAGATGACACCAACGCAATGATATACGTTTTTTTTCCCGATTAGTTGCGTTACGCACAAACGATGAAACAAAAGCTCTGCAATTTTTTGTCTTTTGTTTCTATTAATTATTTGTGTAATGCATATGAGTCTGTTCTTTTTGTTCAGGTACCCGATAATGCTGTAATGGCCCTGGTTCCCAAGCAAGTTACAGCCTACAATTCAGTCAACAACTCTACTGTGTCGCGAACATCTGCAAGTAAATATGGTAAGCAGACCTGTTTCTGTATACCTTCAAGTTTGAGTAGTGCATGTGTCACAGAGAAGCTAAGCTGGTAGAAATTACATGTATGTCAATAATAATACTGCATATAAATAAAACAAGTGCAACATTTCAACACCAACCTGGACCTTTGTGTGACATTTAAAGGTGAAGTATGCAATTGTAAGCCAATACACTTTGTCAAATTCAGCAAATGTCTTCTCACAGTCGACTCGCTGTCCATTCTGTGTGCACATTGAAAACAAATTCTAGTTTTTGTACACAGCCCCTCGCTCTGTAAACAAGCAACAAGCAAAGTGACCATTCCAGTATGTCCTGTGCACATTCAGTCATGCTAGGGGAAAGAGAAGAAATTATAATCTGGCAACACCAACTATCTAGATATGCTTAACATCAACCATCTCTTCAGAGACTCCACCTTAAAGTAAGTCGCAGTTGCCCTTTTATTTGTGTCATCCAGTTGCCAGGACATGCAAATCTGACTCAAAAAACAAAAATGTGAATCACTGAAGTCAGTCAAACATGCATAATGATAAAGTATAAAATATGTTTTTATAAAGTACAAGATTCTTAGAGGAAATAGGGGGAAAATACACAGGTAGACATTAACTGACCCCGCAGCTGTGGATGCACCCACCTGAGGATCTTGCATGTCAACAGTGACAAACCTAGAAAGACAGGACACAATTTAGAGCAGCTGAAAGGTTTTCTGAAATATAAAGAGACCAAATAGACTCTTTCTTCTGTTGTTCTGGCCTCTTGAGACTCCAAAGTGTGTCCTCTCAGCCTTCCGTGTGCCTGTGTTTTTTCCGCCTGTCCGTCTGCTCCACATCTCCTTGAACCTGCAAAACCATCAAGTTAGTTTCTGATCAAAGGCTGGCCTCGCTGGTCACAAACACTTCAGACACTTCAAATGTGTTGCCACATTATTAGCATCGCCTCATCTCCATATGGTCTCACCTCACCTCTCTGGTGCCAAATTAAACCAGATAGGACAAGGAGAATGGTGCAACAGAACACGGAGGGAAGATGCTAGGATTATCTCCCGCTACTATTTTTTTTTGTGTGTGTGATTGACTTCAAATGCAAGTGTGATGCACTTCACAACTGTGTGGTGCTTGAGAGTGACTTTGAACTCTCCCTGAGTACAGTGGCCAAATAACAAAGAAAAAGAAGAGGCTGAATTTAATGTAACTGCAGAGGAAGCGGATGGAGGGTGGAGCTGGGGAGAAAGTTGTAGAAAAAGTTCAAAGATTCAGACAAACACTGTCTAACATGTTGAGTCGGAGAATGAAAGGAGAACCCTTTGTGTTTGATCTTTGATGTAATGTTTCCATCAGAAACCACAAGGCGAAAAAAAGAACACCACAAAAAAAAATAAAAAACAGCTTGTGTGCATGGAGCTGGATCAGAATAGAATCCGATCCAGAAATCTTTCTCCTGTGTATCCCGGACTCTGCATCACCCTCAGTTTTCCATCTTCTTGAATAAATAATTAACATGAAAGGAATGCACTGATCTGCATTTACACAAGTGCCAATCTAACATTATCTTGCACCCATACAAGCTCAAAAGAAGTGGAATTAGCGTCACTTTTGTTTCGTAACCCTGAAATAACAAACATCTCCAGCCCTGTAGAGAACAGTTGGTCAGTTGACCTTAAAGCAAAGCTCCAGTTAAATATCGTCACTGTGGGCCTCATAGAAGAGACAAACATTTTTTGTAGATCATACTGTAATCAAATTTTAGCAGTCGATACACACACACACACACACTTTGTATCTGATGTCTCCAGCTGTCTCTTTTTTCCTCCCCAAGACTCTCTCCTCCATAACACTCCTCCAGCTTTTCTCTCTGGACAGATTGATTTCTGTCACAGTGAAAATCACTCTTTTTTTTCACTCCTCTCTCCAAACCGCACCCACTGATCAATTTTTTTCACACTGTGTAAACATTCATTGAGCCATGTGTTTGGAAATGTCATCGCCACTCTGACCATTGGGTGGGCCATACATATTTCATCTCGTCTGACACCTGTTCGATTTTGTGTCAGCTGGCAATACCATGTTTTGTCACTTGGAGAAGAAGCCATGAAAAATTAACCATGCAGACTTTGTAAAAGTTTCATATCCAATCTCCCCAACCTGTAAATTGGAAGCCACAAGCCAAGAAACTGTATTCTGCTGCTGACATGCAGGTTATGGATTTCCTTGCCTCTATGGTTGTGTTTTTCTCATTTTCATTTGTTTGTGCCGTCTCAGTCAGATTGTTGTTTTGTTGCTAACTTTTTTTTTTGTTAGCCAAAAAGCCTGCTGTGAGACTGTTTTAGATTTAGTAAGGACACACATCTTTACAGATGCACACAGGTGTAAATAACATAAACTGGCATATCACAGTATGAAGGTACAAACCAATGTAAAGTTGACTGTTGCTAAAAGAACACTAACACTGTGGTTCTTTGACCTTTTGATTTCAATCATTTATATTCATATTGCATGAACTAAAGGATTTTGTTCTTCACAGAAAACATGATAAAGTACACTGGAAGCCCTGACAGCCTGCGTTCCCGTACTCCTATGATCACTCCTGACCTGGAGAGCGGGGTGAAGGTTTGGCACTTGGTTAAGAACCATGAGCATGGAGACCAGAAGGAGGGCGACCGCGGCAGCAAGATGGTCTCTGAGATCTACCTGACGCGACTTCTGGCTACCAAGGTGAGCCACCTCTGTTTAAGAAAACCTACCTTTGACAGTATTTATATTTTCACCAACACCACACCAAAGCTAGTCAAGACTAGCTCGAAGCGAATCAAGATACGACCCCTTTCTCATGTGAAATGTGCCATGCATTTGGATCTCTAACAGTTTGCCCATGATCTAACAGCAGACAGTTTGTCCCATCGTTAACTCGTAAATGTCCAGAAGCAGCTCAGTGGGTGAAAGGCTAATAGGTCACCGTAACCTTCACCCTATGTTCTAATGACTCAGAAATCCCTCACTTTATTTAAATATTCATGTGTACTTTGGATGAGTCATCTCAGTGGAAAAGATTATTCAAATGTATTCCTCTATCCCCTCAGGTAAGAAAGAGAAAATAGATATTTCTGTTTGTTTTCTTTTTTCATTACTGTTGCATTGATGCAGCAGCATATCAAAAAGGGTAAAGAAGAAAAGACCCCATGAATCTAGTGAAGGTTTTTCTGTAATAAAAAAATGATCCGGCAAAAATAGAAATGGCTATAAAATGAGAGTCTTTGAATGTGCCTTGCGACAATGGCCCCTAAGAAGGGAAAAAAATACAGTTAATTTGGTTTGAAGGGAAATGTGACTTTGATCCAACAGCTGAATGCAAATTAACAATCCACTCCTAAAGCACCTTGTCCCTCTTTTTTCATCGAGACAGCCATTCTATCAGACACAGATGCAGACACGCTTACAGGGAAGGTAAAAGAAAGGGGGGAGGCTGTGAACTGAAAATGTTCAGGCTGTAATTTTTTGATGGAGGAACATTTCAGTTTGTTTTTTGATCCAGTGCCTGCCTTTGTATGGCAGTTCACATAAAGAGCATTAGCTCAGTTCTATGTATGCAATATAAATGCACAGTGGCAGGAGTCTAAAATGTCTCACGCACAGTAAACAAGCATAGAAAGAGAAGACACGAGGATGAAAACATCCGTTCTGGAATGTGTTGTGCGGAGGAGCAAACACCATGAAAGATATTTGCCACATAGCATCACAAGCAACATTAATCCGTGATGTGTGTTTTTAAAGTCCAAGCTGTCTTTGATATATGTAGTACCTCTAGGTATTATGCAAACAAACCCAGAATGTTTGTTCCACTTCCCTATTGTCTCTTTATCTAAACTGAGTATGTATGTGAAGCCTTTGTAGTTTTTGTTGATCATATAGCCACAAGCATACACAAAATTAGATAAAGTATGTCAACCCTTTAGAATATCTGCATTTATTTGTCTTAAATTATACAAACATCTTCTTCAAAGATACAGTTGTGGACAAAACACAAGCAATTTTAATAACACATGAATAGATCAGTCAAACATTTACAGCGTAGGTTGGAAAAAAGCCAAGACTACTGACAACAACAAAGACTAATGAAGGTCAGGAGTTAGCAAACCTTTAGTCCAATCAATGGAACATCGTTGGAGGTGTGTGGGTTGGCGCTACTCCGACTTCCGACTTATAAAAAAAACTTTCAAACATTTAGAGTTTGCTGTTTATAAGAAGCATCTACTGCTCTCCACCATGCCTCTCCAGAGAAGACTATTAATCAAGGATTAATGATTTAATCAAGCTATCTCAAAGAGTTAAGATACTTATCAGTCCACAGTTAAAGAAATTGCCTTTAAATTGAGGCAATTTAGTATTGTGGCAGCTCTCCCTAGAAGTGGGCACCCAGCTAAGGTGGCTCCAAAGGCACAACACAAAATGCTCAGTGAGGTAAAAAAAGAAAGAAAAAAAAAGAAACCCAGAGTAACAGCTAAAGGCTTAAAGGGCTCACAAGAGCTGGTCAACATCTCTATTCATGAGTTTACCATATGCAAATCATGGTGCATGGTTACATGGAGCATGAGAAGCCGTTATTCCCCAAAAAACTGCAAAGTTTGCCAAAAAGTACCTTGGAACTCTACAGCACCACAGGAAAAATGTTTTGTGGACTGCCAAGCTAAGGTTGAATTGTCTGGGAAGCACAGGGAGCGCTAGGAATGGCATTTAAAAAAAGAAAAAAGAAAAGAAAAAAAATGCATGCCAACATGAAAACATGTTGGTGACGTACGGTTAAGGGAGCATCATGATTCAAACTCAATTTGCTGCCATCGAGGGGGAAATTAACTCCCAAGTTCAGTGAGGTATGTCACAGTATAATGTCAGGGCCACTGTCTGGCATGTGAAGTTAAGTGTTGGTGAAGCGGGATAATTACCCGACACATTTAGGTAAAATAATCCTAGAATGACTTGAAACTAAGAAATCTGCCATTTGGAGCAGCCCAATCAGATCCCCAAACAGAAGTACTGACAAATAACCTTGTGAGAGACATTCACACCAGACACAAGATACAGCTGAGCTCAAGTAGTTCTTTGAGAAAAAGAGGTCCAAAATTTCTCCTAAATGGATCCAAAGAGATTTGATCAGTTATTAAACCCAAGGATTCACTTACTTTTCCACCACTTTTGTGAATGTTCAATAGCTGTATTTAATAAGAACACCATTTAGTGTGTTATTAGCTTGAGCAAATTTGGTTGTTTACACTTGTAACTTGGATCAATGTCTAATTAATTAAGTAATTCCAAAGAGTTCAGATACTTACCATACCACCATTCTTGGGGAAAGTAATGATTGTGCAGATGTTTGGCCAGATGAGCAAATAGTGATTAATTATCAGAATAAGACAAGTGTAACAGTGACTGTGAAACAGGATAAGAAGGAACTTACGAAAGAAACTAGAGAACAGAAAAACTAGAAAATTGATGATTGCACAATAAAGGGATGGTAGGGGAAATAGAGCAGCTGTCACCACGACATTGTAAAATCCTCCACACACCTTCACACACATGTACACATGTAGCCTCTCGGCCTCTGTGGGTCGCTCTATTTCCCTGCCCTTATCCCGTTTCACAGTGCAGGAAGGTGGCTTCTGACTGCAGACAGCACATCATCCTTCCAGATGGATTGTTTTTGTGAAATAACCAGTTTATCTTGGCTGGCCATCTCTCTTGGTGAGAAATGATTGGGCAGACAGGCAGTGTAATTGACTGTGTTTGGCTTTCACCTTGCCAATAAATACCTCTCCCTGGCAACGCTGCTGACGCCTTTCATATTAGCTCCATCAGTGACACTCTGAGGGTGGGTACAGGACCTGTTCGTATGTTTGGAGCCGCACTGGGAATGGTTGCATTTTCAATCCTTACTTTTACACTCCAGAGTGTGTGTGTCTGTCCCTACCTCCCTGGTTCATTGCCATCCCCAATGCTCTGATTGTTTACTTTCCTTGCATTTCAATGTGGAGGCAGACGGCATCAAAACATCCAGATGACACATTGTGTTTAGAGTGCAGTCTAATGACAGGGTAGATGGTCGAGGAGGGGGGTTGGTGTTGGCAGTTTTAGCTCCACCAGGGAACAAGAGAACCCTGTGATGATGACAGTGTTGATGCTGGTACACCCCTTGAGATAGAGGATGACGTAAAATGTCACAGCCTCAGCACTTGTAAGTACACACACTGCTTTTTGGTATCTATGCACACATGTATGCATGCGCACACAAAACGTTAAGGTATTCCCTTGGCAGCTAATGCAGACTGTCACTTGGAAGGCACGTGGGCTTGATATAGAGATATGCGATTCCATCTTCATAGAAAAACGATAAGCTGTCGGGAATGTGGGCCACATTAGAATTATAGCCGTGATTGTCGGACTAACAGGATTCTCTCCTCCCACTCTCTTCTACCTCTCTTGACTCTGTGCTTCGGTCACCCGCTCCACCCAAATTGGATTTTTATTTGCCACTGCCTGTACACACCTCATCTGCCACACTCAATGGCCTCTTTTTCTGATAGGAAACCTCTGTCGTTTCATTTCCATCCCTCGCTCTCGCCTTTTCCCGTGCATCCCATCAGCTCATTCTTTACAAGAGGATTAGATTCTCTCACTCTCTGTCTCTCTTCTCTCTTCTCCTCCTCCTTCTTAAAGTCGCCAACATTAAATCAAATTAGGGTCAATGGTGCAGTGTGGGAGCTAATCCGGCAGCACAAAGAGGCTTAGAAGATGCGCCTCCTGTTCCCAGATATTATTAAAAGTCAGCTGTGAAATAACAATTTCCCCCATCAAAGCTGCAAGCAGATTTAGGGGCCGGGTCTGCGAGATAGGAGTCAGACACATAAACATCGGAGCTAAGGGACAAAGTGACATGCGCTGCACAACGCATAAACTCACACAGGAAAAAAATATACAAGTTTATGGCAATCTTTCTGTCAACATGAGTCAGTGGTGTGTTGCAAAATGTATTAGATGCTGACAATCTCACTCGCTGGTTCTGTGCGTCCTGATCAGTATCGATGCAGCACTGAATTAACATACCGAAAATGCAGATTTGCCAAAGACTGAAGCTTTTTCATCTCTCCTCTCCTTGCTCTATAGGGTACACTACAGAAGTTTGTGGATGACCTGTTTGAGACCATCTTCAGCACGGCCCATCGAGGCAGCGCTCTGCCACTGGCCATCAAATACATGTTTGACTTCCTGGACGAGCAGGCCGACAAACACAACATCCATGACCCACATGTCCGACACACATGGAAGAGCAACTGGTGAGTTCAGATGTAGTGGGCTCTGGTCCTGAATGCTTACGACATTCCTCAGGTGGTCACTTAGATCTGTGATGAACATGTATATTTACTTTATCATTTGTACACCAGAGCGTCTCCATTCATGGTGGTTGATTTCTGCACTGATGTTTAATGTACTACAGGCATAACCAGTACATTTTGGCACATTTTACATGGCATTGCCCTGGTATTGCCCTGTCAGTGCCAAGTTTCACCACACGCCTCTTCCCTTCCTAATATCCATTAACCACAGGGGCGTGTAATCTTCATTAAAGCCAACCACAAGGGGCTAATCCAATTGGCTGCCAAGACTCTCCATCTATTATCATGGATAACTGGGCCAAAAAAATGCCTGTCACTGTGGAAATCTCTATAGTGACAAATGTACACTCCCAGGTGCACAAGTACACCTCTAAATTAATATCCGGTGATTAATTTAGTCCATATTGACCCGGTGAGCCCACCTTAAAAGGTTGGTTGGGGTTAAATAACCAACAGTGAACCGGAATGGGGTGAGCAGAGAAATAAAAAGGTGAAGAAAAGGAAGTGGACGCTGTGGGAGTTAAATGCACACTAATATCTCATTAGCCTCCCAGCCTCTGCCAAGATCCCAGCATGCATCACTCAGCCTAAGGCCCAGGAGAACCGTGAAGATGGGAGGAAAAATTGATGTTTATCAAGGGACAAATAGAAATGGCGAAAGGACTGGGTAGGGGGGTAAAGAAGAAATATTATTTACTCAATGGTCCTAATTTTGGTATTTCTTGTGTCTGCATTATTGGGCCATTTGCAGTGTGTGTTAAGTGTTTTCTGAGAACGCAGCGGGTTGCTCTTACATTAGACTTTTAATGGGCTCTCACTATAGGGCTGTGAATGAATAGCAATTTATCATAACACACCCTGACAAAAAGCCACTTCGATTGGACACAGTTTGTGCTGATGCCACCACAGATATCTTCTCTGTGTGGGATGCGCATATGCCTGTGTCTTTATGCTTCTCACTGTGTGTGCTTACGCATAACCTTCAGTCATCTCAAAAGACTGCAATCTTGGCCGCAACAAAAGCCTTCATTTTGTCTGACGGTAGAGAATAATAATACCAGTGTCCCTCCCAAGCTGAGCCCCTATCCCATTAAACCTTTCAGTCCCATCGTCATCATACGCGCCATTAACTTCTACCGCAGCACCCCACCGCTACTCCCACCTCCCCTTCAGGGTTTCCCTTCCATCAGTATATCCCCTGATAAAACCCTTGTGTTACATTATTATTCAGCCTGTACTTTGGTTTTTATACCATTATGACATGATATTTGTAGATTGAACCTACTAACCAATAGTTATTTTTTTGTTGTTTTTTGAAGGAGAAGTTTTGATTTGCATAACCTATACTGCTATAGAAAATAGTTGTTTTGGCGTAGCTGTGCATTACATTTCCATCATTCTGCACAGCATCCACACACTCTAAGACCTGAAAGAGACCTAAAGATGGCATTCAGAATTTATTCTAGCCCAGGATGTTATCTTTGACCCCTTACAATCCAAGCCATCCTTCACAACAGTCAAGTGACGGGAATAGTACTCACAGTATGCCATCCTCTGCCCCTATTTCATCAAGCTATGTGTGCGTATATCACTGTTTTTTGAAGCAAGCTAAATTTTAATGGTGCAAAGTTAAAATCAGCTAGTTGTTACTGCATTGTGTGGCAGAATTGTAACATGCTTTTGTATGTGTGTACAGTAAGTGTGTGCATACATGAGTCACTGGCTCCTAGAGCATCTCCAGATGGTATCTTTTGGATTAGTGGCAGTGTGTCAGCGTCTGCTCCCATCCTCACTCCTCTGTATTGGGTGTGCGTGTGTCTGCCTCCTTCCACTGCACGTTTGTCATGTTGGGATGGAACAGACAGAATTTTAATTATTGTGCAAAACTGGCACATACTCTCCTCTTTTCTGCATGCAGATCACCACCTATCTGCTGTCATACTGCAGTCCCGTCGTACTCAGACTGTAAATAGCACCACTACAACAGACACACAGCTTATGAAGTAGAGGACTAACACTTGAAAGGTAGTGCATTTCTGCCTACCGTCGTCCCTGTTGGAACAATGCCCAGTTGGGTCACCTTTAAGAGACTTTTAATTCAAGCCTGTATTAAAAAAAAGTCAGGCTTGGTCACTTCCTCGTCTGTGCTGTAATGCCTCCGGTGGGATGCTCTAAATCACAACATCTGTGACCCTTTGCCTGCCAATGGCAAGCAAATGCATCGGGCCCTTCTGCAGAACTGGGATAATGTCCCACATCTGCAGATGTAGAGGCTCGCTGGCTAGTTGTGTTTGCCAGAAGTGTTGAGCAGTGCAAATTGCAGGAGACAGTTAGAGGGACTACATGGAGACTTAGGTGTCAAAAGTAAAGTGAAGATGCTTCCAAAAATAATCATTTTCATTTTAGGTAAACAGACATCATCCTCTCTCATATTGATATCTAGTGTGATCGCCCTTTGCCTTATGAGCAGCAGTAACTCTCCTTGCTGCACACACAGCTTGTCAAGGTATGGTCCGTAGTTCAAACATCTTGAAGAACTTGCCACAGTTCTTGTGTGGATATAGATTGGCTCAACTGCTTCTGTCTCATGTAATGTCAGACTGCCTTCATGATGTTGAGATCAGGGCTCTGTGGGGCTACAAGATCTGTTGCAAGACTCTTTGCTTTTCATTTCAATGAGCATAGCTGACAGTAAACAGACCTGTGCTTGTTTCCCTCTTTGACAGTTCCAAAGTATTGCCAATACTGGTTGGTAATCTTTCCTACTTGGAGAGATGAGGACTAGCAGGGTTTTATTGTTTATTTCTTTAACACTACATGAATACTCACTCCTTTGACATGGACATTGTATTCCTCCTCTGAGCAATAAGGTGTGCCAGACACTATTTGCTGCAGTAAATATTGTATGAAGTGTTGCTTGTATTAATAAATAGCTCCTATTACATTATTGAGTAAACGTACTGCTTTTTTGTTTGATTTTTCTATAACACACTTTTTCTTTTATCAGTTTGAATCGACTTTGCAGGCATGAATCGATAGAAGAATAGTCTTTTAATAAAAGTTTTTTTTCTGACTCCGACAGCATAATTCCTCTAGGATAAAAGATGCCCTTGATCTTGGCAGCTGATATTTAACCTAATCCCTGACCAAAAGGCCAGATCATGGCTATCATTCAGATTTCTAAAACCACTCAGCATGAGTTAACTGCAGAAATTCTATGCTTTGCCTGTCTTCAATGGAGAATATGTAAATGCTGATGTGGTCATTTTTAACCCCCCAAATTGTGGGGGAACCTCATTATTTTAGCATCCGGTGCACCATTGAAACAGCAGATTGTCAACAATCAAGGCAGCACAGCAGTGGTGTTAATATCCCTTTGATCCCTGCACCTAATCCCACTAGATTCTTTGCTTAGATTAATTTTGAAGTCATAATGCAGAGTTTTTCCTTTCTGAGTCCAAATCCTCTTTTGTTAGATTGTACATCTGAATGGCTTTATGGGTGGTTGTGCGAGAATAAATGCTTAGTGGGATCATGGGGAGCACTGCTGGTATTTTAAATGATTGCATTTCAGGTTTTTTTGTTGTTATTTTCTCCTCATCCTTTGATATTGTGCCACGCATAGAATCTCCTGTGTAGGCTACACCGCAATGTCTTTCCTGATTGATTTTTGCCACATCAGCTAAAAGTGCATAGCCCAGAGAATAGGAAAGATACAGAGTTCCAAGTAACACTCAGCTCTTTCTTAATACCACCTGAGCCCCTTTCACTGCAGCACACAGATAAAGCTGGCCCAATATCTATTCATTTAGGCAGAAACAAGCCCAGCAAATAAACAGACTTGTATATTTTTATTATTCTAGACAGGCACAAAATAGGACCCACTTGCACAAACAAGGCAATATGAACTGTGTCACTGTGCGGCCCCCAGCGAGGACCCCTGGACACTGCTAAAAAAAAAATGAGAGCCAGCAACCACCTGGCTTTAAAGATAAAGCCTTTATTGAATTGAGCACACACATCAAATAGAGCACATCAGCAACAGCAGGGCCTGTGTACTAGCTTTGCAAAGTGAATGAATCCCCGTCCCTTCTGGCGAATAATATCTTCATGCCTATTGACTAGCTGGCTGTAGCAAATTTGAAAATGGCATTTAGGGACTTAATCTCAGAGCAGTTCAACGGGACACAAACTGTTGTTTTACTTTACACTCTCTGTTGCTCAGTTTGAATGGCTATTTGAGCATTCTGTCACTGAGATGGAACTGAACAATCAATGCACAAGTAATTTTAATGACAGAAGGCACAACACAGAGGACATTAACATGTCTAATTAGCTCTTTTTTCTAAGACTGTTTTGTTTACAGGTTAAACTACAAATTCAGTTGCGGTGAGATGAGTTCAAGCATCCCACATTAGCATTTCTAGAACAGGAAATATTAGACATTAAAATGGACTTTAGGAAATTTGAATAGAAATTGGCTGCAACACTTTTATGGTTGTATTAGTTTGTCACTAAACTACTTTGTTCTCTTTTTCTACCCTTGTGCAGCCTACCTCTGCGTTTCTGGGTGAATGTGATCAAGAACCCCCAGTTTGTGTTCGACATCCATAAGAGCAGCATCACAGATGCCTGTCTGTCTGTGGTGGCCCAGACTTTCATGGACTCCTGCTCCACCTCAGAACACCGCCTTGGGAAAGACTCACCCTCCAACAAGCTGCTTTATGCCAAGGACATCCCCAGCTACAAGAGCTGGGTGGAGAGGTGAGCTGTCGATGAAAGCGCATGTGTGTGCACACCAGTCACTGGATAGATGAAGACAGAGATGACCATCAGAAAATGTGCATTAGCTATGTTTCATTTCAAAACACACTATGCGACTGCAGCCCTGTGATCTATGAGCTGTGAAACCCAATCCAAATTACAACACAGTGGGAATGGATGGGAGTGCCTAGGGCATGAGGTCTACAGTACAGAGGAGTCGGTGTTGGGAGGGCTCACAGATGTGTGTGGGGGGGAAAAAAAGAGAGAAAGCATTTTTGAGAGTTGCAGGCAGCAGAAGCCGGTAATTTGTTAAAATGGGAGTTTTATTAAATTTATTTGTCAGGAACGGAGGCGAAGAGGTCCTGAATAAAAGATGGGGTTCTGTGAAGTGGTTCAGAGTATTTATGTGGCTGGAGCGTCATCACAAAGCAAGCTCCAGGATGAGAATATATGTGCCCTGCTTGAATAGGTGGGACCAAATAAGGAGCTTCAGGCTCAGGACTGCACTCAGTCCTGTGTGTCTCCATCTGCAGTGTGTTTATGCAGCGTTCCAAACACAATTAAAGGATAGTTTGGTTTCTCTGAAGTGGGGTTGTATGAGGAACTTATCCATATCAGTGTGTTACCTAAAGTAGATGACTTTCGGCGTGCCTCTGGTTTGGAGAAGCAGACAGGACTAGCAGGTCAGCTGCTATGGATGCGGTCAGCAACAAAACGTATTTTAGCCAGCAAAGACAAAAACCAGGTTAAATGTACGCCCTTTCCACACTGAACTGATGTAGTTATATCTGTCTCTTCATAGCCACCAGACTCTGTTGACAAAGATGGTAATTTTACTTTGCAGAATGCAGGAGTTGTCTGTTACTAAGATGTAGAAACAACACAACCTAACTAATCAGGACAGTGGTAGAGCAGCAAATCCTTTTTTCTGCAAGACAAAATTACTTATTTGTCAATAGAGTCTGTTGGCTTTCGAGTAGGCATAGAGCAATAAAAATGCTTCAGTTCCCTTTTATAAAGGCCTGTCTGGCAGCAATAGCCTTGAAATATTCTAAATAGAGCGTACATTGCATTGGGTATTATACTTTTAGGTGGCTAGAATATGTTTTGTGCTCCCCTGTCTGCAACAGTTCATTGCTTAGCTTCTTAGCTAGTCCTCTGGTTTTGCTTCTCCAAACTGGGGGCATGCTGACTCTTATCTGCTGGAGGTAATACAATGGATAAGCACCTCATACAACCCCACTTCAAAGAAACCAAGCTATCTCTTTAAGTGCGAGGAAATTGGGGGAGTCCTCTGTTTCATCTCTCATTCTAAAGACTTCTTCAGTTCTAACTGACCACTGGAGAGTCTCAGGTTTTTATGGTTGTTCGCACCTTGAGAGTCATTGACCCAACCGGCCATCACGTGAGTCACGAGTGTCCGTTGAGTCGAGGTGTGAATATGTGTTAAGCTGTTCAGGAAGGAATCTCAGAACTGCATTGTAAGTGGCTCATAAGTGGTGTTGTAGACTACTCCCTCTGTCAAGCGATGGTTGTTCTGGTTTGACATAAATGGCTTTTGTGACTCCTTTTTCAAAACATTGTTCTTCTCTGGCCAAAATGTGAACATTGTTGTCCTCCAAAGAGTGTCCCTTGTCCTTTAGATGTAGGTGAACTACTGATTATTGACCTGAAGGCTTGGCCCTCCTGTGTGGCACTTATGAAGAAGTTGTCTTGTTTCCAGAACATACAGGTCTGTGCATTCCTCACTGCACTGAACTGTATATACTACATCGCTCTTCTTCTGCCTGGGTGTTTTGTCCTCAGAGTGGACTAGCTTCTGTCTCAGCATGTTACTGGTTCTAAAGTGCAGAGATGTGGGGTTGAGTTTAGAAACTCCTGCAATGTAGGGAATAACAATGTTGTTTCCGTGTCTTTTTGTGGTTTTGACAAAGGTTCGGTTTAAAGCATCACACATTTTAAGTATTTTTCTGGTGTCTTTGTGCTTTTTGTTCTTTCTCTCTGTTCTTTTGGACATGTTCTGATAACCTCCAGCTTGTGCTTCAGTATATTAAGTATTGATCTGTGTGTGGGGTCTCTGTATATTTTGATGTTTTAGGCTTCGTCATTGTCAATGTTCGCCACCCAATTCAAAAGGCCATGCTGTTTCCTCTGACAATATACCAAGTTGGTTCAAATCTTGGTATCAAAATTCAGCATAACACAAACTCCAACACAAATCATTGTTGAATTTCCTTTGTTTCTTTATGTTTTGCATATGTGGAGGCAAAAGAGAATTTTTTAACATTCATCCTTCAGTCGGAATAGGCTGTTACTCAATCAGGAGGACACTGCTGAAAACCACCGACTACAGGTAGCAAGAGGCAGCTATATCAGAGCTAAAATAGTGCATTTTAAAATTGGTTATATTAGGAAATGGCTTAAAAACATTTTTTAAATAGATATTTGGGAAAAAATGCAGACTATCCAATTCGATGATTGGCCAATTCCTCGACAGAAGCTTCACCACGTATAGTATACAGGTATACAGTATACAAGTATACAGAAAACCTACGCTCAGATAAATGTTTACGATATTGGAGCAGAAGCTAGAGGTTATCAGAACCCTGCACCATCGTCCTCCAAACATGTCCATAAGGACAGAGGGGAAGGAGAAGGAACACACGCACTTCTAAACACGTTGTATTTCAAATTGGGCCTTTGTCAAAACCACAGAAAGACACAGGACAGACAGAGAAGAAAAGACTGATCTCCGCAGCAACATTGTTCAAGATCCCCCCAAGTTTTTCTGGAACATAAGGAATAACCAACAACACATCACTGTGCACTTCAAGCCCAGAGACACACTGAGGCAGAAACCAGTGTGAGGTCAAAACACCCAGGCATAAGGACAACTGAGCACCGTTCAATGCAGTGGGGAATGTATAGACCTATACACTGTGGAAACAAAGCAAACCTCTTCACATGCACATGACACAATAGAGGAGGACCAACTCCTCAGGTTAACATGCAGCAGTCCATCTACATCTGCAGGACTAGGGACACACACTGAGAACAATAATGTTCACATTTTCACCATGAAAGACCGATGGTTCAAAAGAGGAGAGAAAGAAGCCATTTATGTGAAACTGGATCTACCATCACTTAACAGAGGAGGCGGCCTACGACACCACTTATCAGCTACTTAAAATGCTGCACTGAGATCCCTCCCTGGACAACTTGACACCTCCTCACACTTTGACTCTGGGGACCCTAATGACCCAACAACTGTCAAGGTGCTAGCAACTCTACATGAGCTTAAATGCCTGGGACTGCCCTCCAGTCGGTTAAAACTGAACAAGCCTTTTTGATGACAGATGAAACAACAACCTGAAGACATACTTTCACAAATTGGTCTCAGAGTTACTGTTTTGCTTTGGTCCGGCACTTTATCCTCGCACACACAGCTATATTGATTGAAGTGGAACTGCGGGAAGCATGAATGTCTGAAAATCACAGCTGACACACACCTACTGCAGACAGTGTGGAACTGATATGCCTGTTAAAATACTCTGACTGACAAAGTCTCTCAATATAGCAACAGTTCAGACCAGCAGACAACTGTATGATAAAACTGTGTCGAGAAGGCCTTTACAAAGAATAGGATTTTAGCTGTAGTAAATAAAAGAGCATTTCCTAAACAAGCACACCTGGTCTCTGCACCAGCAGTCCCCTGCTAGGAGCTCCCTATAACTGCCTTCCAGCACTGAACAGGTGTTGATACGGGTATGACCTCTGTGAGCAACACCCACCTGCCTTTGCCTTTGCTCAGTTTGCTCCGAAGACTTGTTTCCTGGCAAATATCATCTCTTTTCTCACACACTCCCAGAATTAGCCAACCATACACCAGGCCTGTCCTCAAGCGGCTGCAGCTACAGGAATTTAATATGTAAATAAGCAGCTTTAATTAACATAGTTGATATGGGCAACACAGCTGCTGCTGACAGTGACTGATTGCCTTTACCTCAATGCAGCATGTGTGTCTGCTGCTGTGGTGTTTCAGGTTGAAATCTGAGGCCTCTCAGCGTCTATGATGACTCCATTTCAGTCACTGTACTCTGAAACACACTTGTTGCCTCTGCGCTACAAGCATTAGTTATATATCTTCAAAGACCTGCCATAAACCACTGCAAGGAGTAATGAGCTCCAAGGAAAACATCTACATTAAAACACAGAACTGCTTGTATTCTATTTTCCAAATCATTAAACAGTTTTCCTAACAACACTCCCTGCAGTAAACATATTTGTAACAAGCATTTAATGCTTTGTTTTATTTCTCCTGCCCTCTTTCAACAGGTACTACTCAGACATTAGCAAGATGCCAGCGATCAGTGACCAGGACATGAATGCCTACTTGGCAGAACAGTCACGGATGCACATGAATGAGTTCAACACTATGAGCTCTCTCAGTGAGATTTACTCCTACGTTGGAAAATACACTGAGGAGGTACGTGATGCTGTGACTTACACTTACTTCACTTCTCGCTAACACATTAGTGTCATCACTGACTAAGATCTGCTACACTGTAGGCTGTTGTAATTGATTTTTGGTTGGAAGGAAAGGAAAATTCCAATAATTCCGAATTTACACAGGTGTAGGAAATAAACTGGGTGCTTTCCTAAATAATTGCAGCCAACAAAATCATTTAAAATTCTATGTAAATTCCTGTATTAATAATTCATTGACTCTACAATGGCATTTGATAGAACAGTGAGTCCTATGTGCTCCACCAGACTGTTAACCTGTATGCAGCCCGCGAGGCAAAGCCCAGGGCAAAACAAATCCCACAAATCACTCGTTGTTGAGGCTTCTTGTGCCAGTCAAATTGTTGAAATTGAAACTGACTTGGGCAAGTGTAATAACATCTGGATTATGACAGGTAAAATATTAGACATTACGGAAATCAAACTGACAAATTAGGATTCTTAAAAAGTTAGAGCTTTTGTTGAATTTTCATTCATGAAATGCCCTCTGTTGGTTTGAAAGACGACTCTGAAAAGCAGCTGTAGTCAGGTGGGATTCAGAGCAAGTTACAGAGCATCCCAAAATTCAGTCAGACAGCAAAAAAGACATCAAAATGTGCTTTCCAACCAATTGTTGCCTCACCAATAACTTGTTTGATTGCTCTGTTCCTGGGAATGGTTCTGCCCTCCAAGTTGGCAGGGAAATCTTTTTGCAAAGGGGTTGACTATAAAGCAATCTGACATCGCCAGGCTTTCTTTGACAAGAGCTAAAACTACCAGCAGAGATAATAGGTATCACGACGGTGGTTATTAACTTTACTTGTTAATTCAGGCCTTCTTCTTCAGACTTTGTGTGCACTCACATAAAAGGGAACGTTTACCACGTTATGACGCTTTTTCTGCACTAAATGGATCAGTTGTGTGCCGTCTATTTCAGTCAAGAGGAACAGGTTGTAATAATAGAGAGCTATGTAAGGGTATAAAATGTATTCTAATGAAAACGCTGCTACTGCAAGTGATACTAGAGAGGAATGCTGATAGAAAACTGTTAATCATCCAAGTTAAATATATTTATTTCTCCACTCAGTGCACTCTCAATTTCCACAAGGAAGATGCTACAATTCATAGCCACCTTTCAAGCTTATATGGATTTAGTATTTGGTATTCAAAAGCTGGCTTGTAAGTGAATTGTTCCTTCAACTGTTTTCAGAGTTTAGTCGGTACAGTCTGTAGTGTCATCAGGATGTTCCATTTTCTACAGAAGTGCTGTGTATGAGAACTATTAAGTAAGACAATATACACAGAAATATCCTAGTAATAGTCATAAACCAGATTTGAAAGTACTGACTGCTGTTTTGGTACGTTGAGTACTTTCACTAATGGTGTTGTGTGTCTGTGTTTACTTCATTGTCCTGCTGGCAGATTGTGTGTTCACTGGAGCAGGACGATGCAGCCAGGAAACAGAGGCTGGCCTTTAAGCTGGAGCAGGTGGTGGCCTTCATGAGTCTGGAGAGCTGAGGACCGCACTTCCCAGGGTGCACTGGGAAGAGACCCCGTCAGAAACCGAGCCGTGCCTGAGCGAAGACCTGTCCCCATCTTTTTCATCATGTGACTTCCTCCCTCCGCCTTTCAGAGATGACTTCTTCCTTGACCTTTTTTCTGCTTCCTCTTCCCCGAGAAATATTTAGTTTTCCTCATCCACTCTGCTGCATAGACTAGTTTACCTGAATATATGTGAGGGGTGGTCCGGGGCTGAGGCTGGTGTCTCCTACAGTGCAATGTGGGGGAATCCCTCAGCTTCACCACAGGGGGAGCTTCAAGGGGCGATTGCTTGAAAGCTGGCCATATTGGCATACTTCAGTCCCCCTGCTGGAAGAAAAGAGGGGAAAAAACATTTTTATGTTGCCTTCAAGAATTTACACTGATAGGTAATTCTTTAAAAACCACAATGTTGGGTGTCCATTTTGTTGAGAACTTTTCAGAATAGGATAGTTAAAATAAAACCATCTCTAGAGTTCAGTTTATTGTAGTGCTATATTCAATATACGGAATCAAGTGGAAACATCAAACCTGATGACTGCAAGCCAAATGAACACCTCTGAAGAAAATTAATGCAAGGATGGTTTGCCAAGTTTACACTGTACCTTCAAGCAAAGCATACATATCCGTGAAATCTGGGGCGAGTCCAGGCAAACCTAGAATGTTCTTGTGTTCTTTCAATGTAGCTGGAGTTGTATTTAAAAAGAAAAAAGAAAAAAAGAAAAAAAAAAGACTGTGGGGGTAGGGAAGGATTATTGCTTCTCTGAACTTTTCCTTTATTGAAACGAGACAGACACTAAAACTTTACAAACCAGAGCATCCCCAGCCTATAGCCCTTTGCAACATTCACACATTTTTACCTGCCCAGCGTACATTTAAGAAAACGCTCATTATTTCTGCTTCCATTTGGCTTATATGGCTACTGCAAATTTAAGCTATTAGGAGAAACCCTGGAGCCCCCACCCAAGTTGGATCCTTTGTAAAAAGCACACCACCAACTCTGGAAGACAATGTTTTGACTGCTAACCCAAACACCAGGAGCAGTCTTTGCCTGGCTCTTGCCACTTCCAATCTTGTGTCGCCACTTGCGACGGTCTATCAAAGCACACACATGCACAGATACACACACAATCAGCAGCTGCCCGAGATCCTGACTGCCCACTTATCTACGCCAACCCTGGAGGAGGTAAAGGGAAGAGCTGACTGAAATGCACTGGGTAAGAAACTGCTTGATCAGTAAAAAAAAAAAAAAAAAAAGGAAAAAAAAAAAAGAATGATTCAATACAGTGTAGCCAGAAACGGCTGACTGCTACCTAAAGGGGCTCTGTTGTGAGAGTAGCACTTCTTCCCCAGGATGTTCTTATTTTAAGACTTTTGTGTGGAGAAATCAAACGAGATGGACTTAGTTGGTCAGCCAAAAACCAAAGGAGCTTGAAATTTTCAAAATGGTCAAAAATGTATTTATAAAGTGCCACTGAGGAACTGACAAAAAAAGGACTATGTATAAGACAACCACTTCTAGGACAAAAAAAAAAATATTGTGACTGGAACTTTAAGAAACCTGTGTGATTTTTCTGACCTCAGTGTGTCGAGGAGAGAGGCTCTGTGGGCGAGGTGATCTGATCCTCCTTTCTCTTTCCATCGTCCCGGGTCTCTCCGGCTCTCGGCACACCGTTCACCCTTTTGTCCGGCTCCTGACTTAACCAGTTTCTTTTCTGTTTTGCACAAGCGTTGGAGATGGTAGCTAGTTGCATACGGCAAAACCCCAACTCTTGAGTGTGTAACTGTTGAGGCGCTCTTGTCTGTATTAGTGTAGTTGTCCTCAGTGGCGGCAGGGGGCGGCCTTCTCCAAAGCCTCAAAAAAAAGAAAAAAAAAAAAAATCTGACAAAGCAGAGCAAGAAGTGAGCATCACAGCAAGACAAACAGAAAATGATGGACATTACCAGTAGATAAGACTTGTTGGATGTGAACCCCCACTATGGGAGAGAGCGACTGAAAGAGATGATGGAGGCGCCCTCCGTACCTTTTGACCTCTGCCCTTTCTTTTGCCTTGACAACGTGCCCCATGTGGTGATGTGAATGTGTGAAGACCGCCCTAGGTCCACCTTGGGTCCTTTATTGGCTTTTTAAGCGCATGTAAAACGTAAACAATTTAAGAAACTTATTTAAAAAAAGTGAAAAATAAGAAAATTAAGCCTTGCAATGATGATGTGGATGTGTTCTTTTATCTTTCTTTTGCTTGGAAGAATCGAGATGGAAAAAGTGGATTGTTCATGTAATAAAAACTATAACTTTCGTTTAAGGTGGAACCTTTATCCAGTTCAGCCCTTACTGCAGAGTCTCATCCCCATGGTTTTTGTGAAGTGATAGATGCTAAATAAAACAGATATTATATACCTTTGCATGTTGACCTATTTGGATGGTATGAAATGGAACTGCCTTGCTCAAAGATATTTATATACTGCTACAACTACTAGGGACTTTAAGGTCATTTAAAAGCCCACTTTTCAGTTCAGCTCATGGATCTCACATCAAGACAACATGAACTTCATTTTGAATTTCCTGTCCCACTTACCTTGTCCTTCATTACAGACCATCAGTGTTTTGTGACAGCTGTGCCTCCTCTGTGGCTTTAGTTTTGGTAGACAGAAGTTGCAACTCAAGTCTTGTTCTGTCTTTGCTGCTATTACGTCTTGTTTTGAGAGTTGACTACTGCATTAGATTGATTATTTCATCTTGATAATTGCTTAACTTTTTTTTCTCTATCAGTTGAGCCCAGGACAGAAAATAAACATTTTGAGTGATTTTTCAAATAACAAAAGATGGGCACTGATGAAAACAAACAGATGCGGTTCGACAAAAGTTCATTTCATAAAAAGCAACAATTACTGCATCGGTTTGTCAACATGTGTGACACAAATCCCTTTCTATTGTCTTCAAAAAAAAAACACCTGGATGAAAGTACATACACATGTGATTTATCGTGCAGGTAAACATAGCAGGAAAGGCACATTAGCATTGACAGTAAACTTATGTTTAAGACTTTGTTTGGCAAGTTTCTTTCATAGCCCTTGTGTCAAATGTATGTAAGCTGTCCAAGTCATTGTTAATTATTACCTTCTGCAGCTCTACAGTGTGATGAATGTGTGTTGTTTCAACTTGGAGGGGTACATTCACAAAGTGTTTTCTACATTTTATGTAGTAAATATATCAAATACATTAATACCTGTTTCTAAAAAAAATGAGGGGATTAAGGATTGGTTTTGGATCCCATTAACTGGCATTCACATTTTACAAAACGTGATTGAAACATCTTTAGATAATTGTAAGGACACATCTTTCACTTGTGTAGGCAACGTACTCTGTGTCTAGAAACCCAAAGTTCCCCTTTTCCCTGTGTGTTAATAAATAACACAAGCTGAGAGTCCTCAACTGTCATTGTGAATCTGCCCCCCAGTGTTACATCCTGTCTTTCATTTCTCCCTGCCCCGTCCCTTCCCCTGCAACAAAGGTTGTCTGCTAGTAGCCAACTTGTGTTGCCAAGAGCACAGATAAAGTTTCCACCTTCAAACGTTTTGTAGGAACTAAAAATGTCCTCCTAGCTCAGTGTTATAGCAGGTGTTACACAAACATGCTAGAAAAGACTTTTACTAGATCATATTTGAAAGATAAAGAGTATCTTATCGAGAGATAAAAACGAAACCTGGGGGATATAAGGCGAGCTTCTCTAACTTTGTTATAATTAATTGTATACCTGTGTATGTAAATATAATGCATTCCTATTTTGCAGTCAAGAACAAAATACTATTTGTAATATAGAATAAACTTTATTATGAAACCAAGCATTTCATGATTGTTGTTGCACTTTGTGTCCATTTGCAGACAGTTTGGAAGCTCATTGACCTGCACTGACATATATTTAAACTGTGCTATTTCTGACAATCAAAGTTTGAACTAGAAGACAATACCGCAATCTGAAACATTTAACCCTGACCCTCCTGTGAGATGCACACTTAATGAGAAACATTTAAAGCTCCAGTCAACCTTCAAGATGCCTTCACAAGTCTGCTGTGGGTGGAGCTTTGCTGGCAGTTCAAGGAAGTCACAAAAATCCAATTAAAGCCGCAAGCGGCGATGGACGGGTCACAGGGGTTTTTCAACATAACGGACTTCCTGTTGGGTTTAGGGCTTGGC
>NW_007581376.1:0-89663 GCF_000690725.1 Stegastes partitus | reverse complement strand
GTTGCGAATGGTTTGTCTGGAAACCCTAGTACCCCTCACATCTCGTAAACGGGCCTGCAGCTCTGTGGCACTTGCATAGCGATGTCTGTGTGCACAGGTCCTGAGGTACTGGTCATCGTGCGGTCGGTCACTCTTGGGGCCCCACTCCTGGGTCTGTCACGAACTGTACCAGTAGTTCTGTGTCTTGATGCAAGTCTGCTGATGACACTTTGAGACACACCAAGTTCACGAGCAACATCAGACTGCCTGCCACCGACTCGAATGCGTGCTATGGCCAGGTGGCGCTGCTCGTCCGTTAAGTGACGTCGTGTGTTCATGGCTTTTTGAAAGATGAACTTGAAATGACTTACTGACAATACCAGCTTTTTATACCCACAGATTGTTGAAATTGGTGCCACATTGAAAAGGGTTGTCTTTTAGTTTTTTGGTATTGGCCCCAATATGTAAGGCACACTGTACACAGTGAGACCATTACATGGAAAACACAAAATGAGGTGTGTCTATCACCCCAATACAATAGCCTCCCTGTCCCAGAAATCTCTGAAGTGAAACAAAGACTGTATGTATGAAATCCACTGAGTCTCTCACAATATCCCTAACTTATTGTGAGTAGTGTAATTGATTACATTAATTAAGGTGTCAAGGCGCAAAGGTTTGAAATAGATTTTCAGCACATTCAAATGATGGAATATATCTGAACTTAGAGATATTTCTTACCGAACTACACTGCCACTAAGAACTGTATACAAATCTATTGTTCAGGTATTTCAATTTATTTATGTTTTTGCTACTAAGATGGCTAATGCTACAGTCAAATCCTGCTGTGTTCACTCTCATATTTAATGCTCCAGCAGTTAAAACCTGAAGTATATACCCATTTTTAGTGTCCGAGCACCCAAAGAGGATGCGAAGACCCTGCTAGAGTTTATTATTATTTCTTCATGACAATGAAACGCGTTTTTGAGGTACACAACGTAATCACACTCTCACCAAACTCGCCAAACACATCAGAACCGGCGAAAAATTTTATAATTAGGGGGAAATACTCACCTCAATAGCAAAATGGCTCAACAGCGCCCCCTACAAAATTACAAAAAATGGGCCCCCGAACACACTTTCACGTACAGCCACGAAATTCGGCACACACATGTAACAACTCGAGACGCGCCAAACTACACGACGTGGTGAATAAAAGTTATCAAAATACTCCACAAAACTCTGTCGGTTTGGAAATGGTGGGCCGAGCAATTTGCATCAATGGCCATTTTGCCCATTTTTTGAATGTTTTTGGCATTCAACGGGGTGCTGTCAGAAGGCCGTTTCAGCTACACCTACAAGATTCGGTGGGCATGTGTAGCAGGTTGGGACGTACACCGACTGTCTCAGTCGCACTCCCGCGAGAAGCGAGGACCCGACCAATGCCGCTTGTGGCTTTAATTCTTATTTATTTTCTCTTTCAGGGGTCACGGCCCGGATCCGCATCACTACCCCAACAGCATGAACCATGCTGGCCACGCCCACACATACTCCGGCCCTCCGCCCAGCGTCCTGGCTGCCCAGATGGCTGCTGGACACGCTGCTCGAGGAGGAAGTGAACATGACAACAGAGGCAGGACTATGATGGCCTATCAGAGTGGGACTCTGGGCCGCTCCCACCACCACCAAGTGCCCCTGCCTCCTCCACCTGCTGAGGCTATGAACGGGGGCTCCATGTCCCTCCCACCAGTGGACTACGGGTAAAAAATGACAAGCAAATGTTAATTTTTTTTTTTCTGATTTCTCCTGGTGACAAGCAACAAAACATGATAGGCATCATTAAAAATACTGCATATACATATTTAAACATTTGTCAGACACAATACATAGACAGTAATTGAAATCCAGTAATTTGTTCTGTGTATTGTGCCCACAGTTTATTTTGTCCTGTATATTTTGTTAAAGAGCTTAATTTCCTCCATTTGTTGCAATTTTAAAATACTCCTTGGGCCATTTCTCTGGATTTTCTAATTTATTAGGATTGCCCATTTTACTTTTGTTCTACATTTTCAGTTCAAAAATTTGTAAAAATCCATTTGTTTTGGTCTAATTTACTCTAATTCACAGCAGCTTTTGTTGAACAAACATGAGTGCATCAAAAACATCAAGGCCATTGTTCCCGGAGTTACATTAAAACAAATTTCCTTGGTGAAGGTGAAACACTTAAAAATGACTAAACAAATGACAAACAATAATGAATCCCAGGGCAGTTCAAGAAACAAATCAAGTTGATAAAAGCTGAGATATTTTGTAAAGCTTTGACGTCAGGTTACTTTACAGTGTTATTTTACTATAATGCAGTTTAAGTAACATCAAGGACTACGAGCCAACACAGGCTCTTAGTTTGAGCTGATGCTGCCACCTGGTGGGTCACTGTCTTCATGCTTCAGTCTCAAGCCTTAATTCCTGCTCTTCATAGCAGTAAACTTGACTGACTACTATGAATTTTGTTAACTCTACTGATTCTCTCTCATTCTGTCCCTCTCGCAGTATGGATGGCTATGCCAACACTGGGCCTCCTCCCCCTCCTCCCGCCCCCCTCATCCCTTCTGCCCAGACGGCCTTTGCCTCACCCCCCGGAGGTCCGATGTCCCCTGGACCAATGGTTGGCGCTGGCGGCTACGCTCCGCCTCCACCACCTGTATCTGGAGCCCAGGCAGCTCCACCTCCTCCTGGTCCTCCACCTCCTCCACTTCCAGCTGGTGCCTCCCACTCCACAACCCACAAGATGTCCTCTGCTGCACCTGCTGAGACCACAGTGGTCAATGATGCCCGCAGCGATCTGCTGGCTGCTATACGTATGGGTGAGTCCTGTAGTGTTTCTATGTATGTGTCCACAATCATTTGTCCTTTCAACATTTACTTCACCTTTTCACAGAAGATGTATCTGAAACACTCTTTGATAAAATGCAGCAACACTAACACATAGTGTGTTAAAAAAAAAAAAAAGAAAAAGATTTTCAGTCACAGCTCTAAATATATTTTAGAATATTGGATAAATCTCAAACAAATTAACTGTAAATCATTGCAAAAACACTACAATCAGTACATATGTGTAAGAAATAGCTACCACTGAATTATAAAACTTAATGTATGCACAACTTTGGTAGGTCAAAGAGTACTTCTGGAGGTTTTTTAATGGAATTTGGGCTAAAAGATATAACATTTAACTTTATTTCAACTTCCTGAAAAGGTGGTTTGGATAATTTGGCTGTAATGGAATTTTATGTTTTATTCGTGATTCCTCGTGATCAGACCAATTCTAATTAAATGTAGGTTATTTCGAGTGGAATTATAAGTCGCAGACAGCTTTACTCACTTTACTTATATCAATTACTCTTTTCTGATTTTCTCGTTTGAGGGTATTAAGAACAAATTGACAGTTTGCATGCTTGATATTTAAACAAAAATGCTTCAAAGTAGGGTGTTTTAAAATGCAGCTTTGCCATTTTTTGAATGTTGATCAAGGAGATTACATTATAGTGATTTAATTTTTCTTTTTACTAGGTGTCCTATGACTGTAATGAATCTAATAAGTATATGGTTAAAACACAACGTCACATTCCACATTATCTTGCAGGCATCCAGCTAAAGAAGGTGCAGGAGCAGCAGGAGCAGCAGGCTAAGAGGGAACCGGTTGGAAACGACGTGGCCACCATCCTGTCGCGACGCATCGCTGTTGAATACTCCGACTCAGAGGACGACTCCGAGTTGGAAGAGAACGATTGGTCGGATTAACACATAACACAAAGGAAAATAGGACAACCACTGAAGATATGTGCACAATAAGATACGCAGTCAGTCAATCTCACCTTCACCTGAAAGAATGCCCACTGTGCCACTTTCACAAGTTGTCACAGACCTGCTGTTGCTGAAAACACATACACAAACACACTACACCTACACACAATCACATGCTGTAGGTTGATATAAGCTGAATGGTCCAAGACTGGAAATCTGGGGGTGTATTCAGTATGCATAAACACTGTAAAGAGACTAGTAATATACCATAATGCTGACCACTCTGTGAAACATTAACACTGAGTTTGATGAATATATTTCAAAGCATTGTGAATACACCCCAGTGGATGTTTCTCTACCTGTTGTAACACTATAGACACCCTGTGAAGGTGCTTATTTCATGTATAGTCAAAGCTTGAGAGTGTTAGAATTATTAGAAAACTTTCCTCTTGAGCTAACCAATGTACTTGTCTTTTTTTAAATGTTTTTACTGAAACACTTGCGTATGCCATAGATCGTGAGGCAAATTTTTAACGTGTAGACGACAATAACTGGAAGAAATGAAGGAGTTCAGTGGCAGCTGTGGTCAGAGAGCCTCAGGCTGCTAAACGAATGACTGTGAGAAGCATCTGAAATGCTGTGGTTCTGGACGAGAGCGCAATATGTAAAAAGTCTTACTGATCAAAAGTATGTTAACTGTTTGAGCCAACTGCAATCGCTCACTGCTGTGTGGGAGGGGACGGGGGGACGGGGGAGGGGTCATGTATATGCTAGTTTGAACTCTGTAACATTTGAACCAGAGACAAAATAAAATGATGAATGAAGAATCATGGCCGGGCTGCCATGTCTCTTTACTGTTCCACTGTCGTCATAGAGACGACACATACCTGGCCCTAAGACTTCAGTTTCCATGGTAACAGTACAGCTAAGAAGGGAGTTGCCAGGGAAACAGAAGAGTGCGAAAAAGGGGGGGTTGGGGAGGGGGTGCAGTGATCCAGGACGAGGATGAACAAATTAGTCAAGGCAGGAGTTTTATGCACAGCACATGTTTGTTTTTAATACAAAATTAACAAGATCTCTCAATTGAGTGAACTAACCAAAGCAATAAAAAGTACGACTAACACCTTGGAAAAATAGACACCACGGTCACACAAATGTTTTTACAATATCTCAGTTAAGTTAGTGCATGTTGATTATCATTTATACGTTTCATTTTGCAGATACTTAATTTGTTGTGCCATTTTCATCCAAAAAATAAAGTGCATTTCACACTGAAAACTATGCATACGTCTACACATGATGCTGTTACTGTGGCGTCGCCCCCCCTCCACCCTCTCATTTTCCAACCCTTACCTCAAAACACACACACATTCACAGGCCCTTGAGTGTTTTGATATTTAGCTCTATTAGTAACCATCAGAACCCTCCTCCTCTTGCTGAACTAACAGCCTGTTGCTGGCAACATTTCCCCAAAAACCCCATTTACTTTGCACACAAGCCTTGTGTACCGTTACACTGCGAAACCATTCAGTAGATTAACAGGTGTGTCAACATATAAGTATTACATCCAACATCACAGTCTTTTACCTTTTTCGTGGATACAAAGCCCTTGTTCACACCTGCTCAACAACAAAAACCTCAACAATACTGTTGGCTGCACAAGAGATTCACATTCACCAATCAGAGAAAGGAGAGTACCATTTTTTTTTTCTTCCTCAAACATCCCCCATCTGCTTAGCCAAATCTTCTCGATAGTCCAATAACCAGGCTTTACAAACTGGTGCATATTGAAGCGAGGAAAGTGAAGTCTAACAGAACAATGTCTACATTAACAGCCAAGGTGGAGAAATGTCATTCAAAAAGTGGTGCGACCCAACTCATCCTCTAGTTTGACTGGCTTTGGTAGCACCATGCACGGTGGTATAAAGTCCCTCCTCTTCAGCATGCCTTATTTACAGAAACGAACAAAGTCGAGAGGAGGGGATTTCAGTTAAACAATTTGATAAATACTACATTCAGAAAAAGGCTTTACAGCGCGGTTATATCGTACAACATCAGAATCTGAAAGAATTCAGGCCAGACTAAAGTGGAAAAAAATAGAACTTTTCAATGAATATAACAAAATAGACTTTTCTCCAAAGGTAAAGTAACAAGAGTTTGTGATGGTTTGTGATGTGCCAGTCTGACCTGTTCGTGCTCATCGAATAACTACAGGGTTCAGTCTGACACTGTGCACAAGTTCACATACACAGGCTACGTTCCAATGTTTAGAAATGCTGTTCTTTAACCTTCCTTACTGATCTCCCATTCTTTTCATGTTTTGAACATGCCGTGAAGCCAGAAACATGGCGACTCAAAGCTGTCCAAATGTCTCTATTGGGCTCACTTAGAGGGGAGACAGCAAGGAAGGAGAAAAAACAAGCAGTATCGCTGCATTTGGAAGTAGCTGCTTTTAGCTCATAGGATCATTCAGAGGTCACTTAACGGACACCTGCCTCAACCAGACTAGATTGATTTTTAAGTAGAGTATAATATTAGTGATAGAGGAGACAGAAAACACACAGCAGGACTAGGATCTAAGTTCATTCAGAGTTCCTTTCACTTTGGCTTTAAGTGCTGGAGCGCCCACCTCCTAGTCCTACCTCCTTCCAAGAAGCTCTACAAACACGGAACGAGGCCACTTCTCAGAATCGACAGGAAGACTGGCAGCATTATTCCTCTAAGGTCAGGGGTCAACAGGGCGCGATATTCCTCCCACCTGTATTATTAACCCCTCCCCTGACAACGCAAGGAGACAGATTATGGTCTGCTGAGCTGCTGGATCACAAACACGCACACGGACACACACATGCACACACCCAGAGGCCATGCAACTCATACAAGATGCACGAAAACACAGTCCCAAATCACGCACTGATATTTGAGGTTACGACACTCAGGACAGTTCGTATGCTCACAAAAAAGGCAGAGGCAACAGAAAACAGTTCACAATTTCATCCTGGTGTGACAAATGATCAGAAAGCTTGATTTGGGGGTTTGGAAAAAAAACACTGAGGAGGGATGAGGCAGTGGTGTCACCGTAATGAATGAGTCATTTGATCTCGTCCACTTTTTTTTTTTTTTTTCTCCAGCCCAGGAGTGATTATCGTACCACCTATTTGAAGATGTATCACTGAAGCATCACTTGTCGCTTACTGAGCCTGTTCTCTACAACACGTCCCCACCCGAGTGGCCATTGTGGTACTTCACTCTTCAGGAAGAAGTCACGGTGGGACGTGGATGTTATTGCTGTCTGAGTATTGCTTCACATCTAAAAAATAACTACCATTCATCGGCTAGTTATTGCTGACATGATCTGAAGGAGTAAAGAATCAGCGTACATGTTTTTGGAGACCAAAAGATTATCAACAACTAACTCAGAGCAGCTGATGTGACTTGAGCACAATCGAAGCGAAGCTATAAGAGTGCCTCGGAACTTATCTTCACTATACAGCAAAATACTACAAAAAATCCCACATTTTTCAAAAAGGGTGCCACTATAGTGACCTTCGAGTGATGATTGTAGCTCTTAAAATGCAATACATGTGAGGTACACGGTGGCACATTGTACAAAAAACTATTAGGGTCACAATGACATTAGGAAACTGTGGCACATCTACCGCAGTGGCCTAGGTGACCTAACACACTGAACTCTGGGAGAAAAAACGAGATCTGTGCTTGTTGCATGCAAATTAGAGTGGAGTCCAGCATGCAGATCTGACATTATGGGGTTGGTGTGGGGCTTTTTTTAGGAGCCAAAAATGCTCACATAATTTCCAGACACAAATGACTTCTATTATTTTGCTATTTGGACTAAAGTCTAGGCGTTTGATCATGTCCAATTAGATTTTATACAGTGTTATTAAGATAATTACAATTTGAGGTTTCTGTTTTCAAAAAGTTTGTAGTAAAAACTAAATCTTACAGCATTCTCCACATTCAAATAGTCAAAAGCAATCTCCTTTCAAAAAGTGAAAGAGGAGGGATATAGCTACAGTAAGGTTACATAATCTGATAGGCCTATATTCGGTTTGGTGCCTCCATACTAATAAAAAATGGAGGAGGGGTTAATGGTGCGCTCTCCATGGGGCTTTTCTTGAGCTAAGCTCAAACACATTCACGCACAACCTAGATTGTAAAAAAAAATTTAAATAAATAAAAAAAGAGAGAGAAAAGAAAATGGGAGAGGCGAGGAGAAGAAGGAGCGGCTTGATTTCTTTCTGGGCGTCTGTTAAGGGCGCAGAGCGCGGATCAGAGAGCACCGGCTCTATTTTTAGCTCTCCGCGGCTGTTTAGCTTTCGACGCACGTTCAGAGTGCAGCAGCAGAGCGCCGGGATGCTGCTCCAGACGGGCTTTACTGTGGAAATGCCTGCGTATTCAGCCGCTCCCTCCTTCTCCTCTTCTCTCCTCTCCTCAGCGCACACACTAATGCGCCGCGTATTTTTACGCACGCACGCACCCACCCAGGCACACAAACAAATAATTCCTCCCTACTTGAAGGAAAACAAGCACGTGTCGACCAAAGCTCCAGTGCTGATAAGTGTATGCACATTCTATATACAGCTGCTGCCTGTCACATGTGATGCACTCAGCTCTCTCTGCAGAAATGAGGAAGGGCGTGGCGGGGGTGGAACGGGAGGGGGCGGGATGCAAGCCCGCATTGTGGCCTTCAGTGGGGAAGACAGTGCCCTGTGGTGAATGTAACAAAGAAAAAACGCCATCCATCCATGTGGGCTGTGGGTAACTAACCAAACTGCCTCTGCCAGTGACAACTCCAGCCATAACTGAAGCCACAGCCCTCCGCCACTTCCCCTGACCTTCCCTGCTGATGCTCTCTTTCACACCGGACAGATCCAGTGAGGAGCACAGCTGACCCAGGTCGCCTCTCTCTTCCCACCTGGGTCTGCTCGGTCAGACGTCACTAGGGGTCCGTGCACGCTGGGCCACGCTGGCGGGCACACAGCCGCAGCACACCAGCCACAGGGCCTTCTGGATCTCCTGGTTCCTGAAGGCGTAGATGACCGGGTTGATGACCGAGTTGTAGGTGGCAGGCACCAGCGTGGCATAAGTGTAGAGAGGAGGGTAGGTGTAGTCGGCTATGAGAGAGTAGACGGTGAACGGCATCCAGCAGGCAGCGAAGGTACCCAGGATAATGGCCAACGTCGACACGCCCTTCCGCGTTGTGACGTAGTGGGGTGTGGCAGCCAGGAAGTGGTGCTGGAGGGCAATCTGGTGAGCATGGCGCATCACGATCTTGCAGATCTGGACGTAGAGTTGCAGCATGAGGCCGAAGAGCAGCAGGAAGGAGACAGACAGCACGGCAATGTTATTCTTTGTCAGTGGCCGCACCACGCTGCACGTAGCCTCCTCTGCCAGGCAGTTGACCCCCGTGACCGGCAGCAGGCCGAGACACAGGGACAGGCCCCACAGCAGCACGAGCATGGTGTAGGTGAAGGCCGCTGTCCGCTCTGAGTTGTAGGTGAGAGCATAGTACAGCGACAGGTAGCGGTCAATGGTGATGGCCAGCAAGCTGAAGACAGATGCGGAGAAGGAGGCCACCACCAAGCCCACCGTCAGCAACTGGGCCGAGTCAGAGCGAAGCAAGTAGGCACAGGTGAAGTGAAGCACGAGGCCCAGGCCGGCCAGGAGGTCGGCCAGCGCCAGGCTGCCGATCAGCAGGAACATGGGGGCTCTGAGCGCCGGGTTCTGCCAGATCACCAGCACCACCAGGGCGTTCTCACAGGCTATCAGAGTCCCCGATGAGCACAGCACAATGTCCCAGGGGTTGACCAGCAGCGGCAGCTGGCTGGGCGGGAGGGAGTCATCCAGTGGAAACGTCCCCAGGCTGGTGCTGTTGTCCATCGGCCCCCCGCCTCCACTGGCCCATGATGTGGGGTCAGGGGTCAGCCAGCTGGGGGTGACCGGTGGCTCTTCACTCATTGTGCCCCCCGTCTGAAATTGACACACACAAACACACTATAATCACACTGGTTGTCTGCACACTTTGATGGGTAAAAAAGACAAAGAAACACCATAAATAAATGTTACAAGTGTCTCTTTTGTTATGTTTCTAGGTTGTCTTTGTAGCTCTACAGTTCTCTGCACTGGAAGACAAAAGGGGGCTACTGCTTCCCTCTTGTCAACATCACATCGCTTTGGTTTTGTGCTGTTTTGAAGACAACACAAACAGGCTTGTGCTCATGTGGTTACAGTATGTAGGCCCATGAGAGCACATTATACAGTGACCATAATGTTGCTCTTCTGCGCATTGAAACTAAAATCTTGAGCTACATTTACATAACCTGTTATTTATCCTTCTTTTAATATCAGAAAACCCTACACTGCAACAGTAATCTAATGCACATGTCTCCTGCTGCTCCGGACTGTTAACAGGTAATGTATTTTCCTCTGGGGGATTAAACCCGAGAGCTATTACAGAATTACAGAGGCCGCACGTGAAGAGCTCCACTTCATAAATGTATGGAGGGGGAATGCAAGAGGATAATAGAGAACCAGACTGTGATTTGCAGCAAATTCCAGGCAGCCGATATCGATAACCCTCCACTGGCGATGGCTATAATTCACGCAAAGACCAAGTGGCGCTCTCCACAGCAGAAGACAGCCTACCGCACCCCCGTCATGGAAATACCTCTCCCTAAACCATACATGCATCTCACACTGGTGGCCCCACACTGCTGCTTTACCCCATGCACCTTACATCAGTGGCTGATCCACGTCAGCAGAAGGATGCTAGATAGGGGAAGAGAGAGGAAAAAAAAAAAAAAACGGGCTGCATTTTTCCATGCATGTCAAAGGATGCTCAATAATCCCATTCCGCCTCCACCCAGCCTACCTTGACTCTGTGAGGTGACACTTCCCGTCTAGATGGAAGAACAACAGCCTTGTATTTCCATGTTACTGATAAGGATGGTGCAGCGCCGGCGGACAGAGACGCAGCTCGGGGAGGGGGATGATGGAAGAAGAAGGAGCAGAAGAAGAAAAGAGCGCGGAGCGGCTCTACGGCGCATCGCCGTGGACTGCGGCTGTGCAGGGAGCAGCGAGTGGAGCAGCGGCTGGTAGAGCAGAAGAGGAGGTGTGAGCGTGGAGGGGGAGGAGGGGGTCGATGATGAAGGAGGAGTCCCAAATGGGCCAGACTGCTGGAGACTGGGTGAACTCTGTGAAATGTCTGGTCCAGCTGTCTCAAGGACGGAGGCAGGTGTAAATGTGCAGGTATCTGACATGGTTCTCTTCCACATGGAACAAAAGATGCTTGGGTTTGTGAGTTGCAACATTTGAGCCATGTCTAGTAAAGCTTATCACAGGCTGCACAATCAACCTGCCGTGATTTGTTACTTTTAGTGATTTTTTTCTTATGCTGCCTGACTCGAGTTTCAGATATGAAGATGCTGGAGGCAGAGACTCACTCTCCTCCTGCGACGCCCTGCTATTCCTGTCCCGTCTGTGCTATTAACAGCAACCCTGATGTGTGTCACCAACCTCCTCCCCTCCCTCCCTCCCTCCCTCCTTGTGTTTCTCCCACTCCTCTGTCCTCCATCTTCTGTCACATCTCTTGCAGCGCTGCCTCCACCACACCTCGGCTGATGGGTGAATTGTTGACGTGCATATATCAGCCCACAGTCAGCTGATGAAGCAGTATGTCGGCGTTTTTCCCCCACCAAAGCACCTGCCTTTTGGGCTGAATGGATTAAAAATAGCTCCTGTTGCAGTGGGGAAAGCAGATACCAGGTAGCACCGCGAGGGGGCGATGCGGAGCGCCTATGAGTCATCAGTGCGCACCTGTGGGACACAGAAAAGAGAGCACACCCTGCCTCAATCTTACTGGCTTTATTTCTTTTTCTTTAAAACAGAAAATGATCGCTTCACAACAGGCCTTTTCAAGCAAACCCTCACATTAAGCTTGCCAACACCTACAAAACAGTATCAAAAGTGCACCATAGTGTTAATACATCTTCTAACATTTTCCAATGATAATATTATCTTCTTGTAATATTTATACAAATACCATTCTGTACACTGTAGAAATACACAGCTCAGTGTGCCCTGTAAGAGGGACACCCTCTCCGCCCCCCCATACTCTTTACATCCATGATCAAAAACATGATCCACCCTCAGAACATCCCAGTTCAGAATAACATCGTGGGAGGTGAAGACACCAGGCCAATATTACATCATATGAATTATTAAATACCCATTCACCCTACACCCAAAGCAAAAACTAGAACGCCACTCATACAACCGACCAACTTCTGTACAACCCTCATTCAACGTCTTTTTTAAAAACAATCTTGACACAGTTTTCATTCATTATCGTCTCATTGTCCTGGCAGCAGCAGCAGTGGATGAGGGGGCAGGGGGCACATGGAGGCCAGCGGGGGTCGGCTGGTACGTACAGGGGAAACGTCCACGGCTGAGCTGCAGCGCTGAGTGTGTAAAAGCACAGGTATGAATTACAGCTGTGCGGCCAGGTAGGACACCGTGCGAGCTGCTGTGGTGTGTTTGCAGTCTGCTGCTCCCCACAAAGAGGGAACGGAGCATTTCTCCTGGTTTATGTGGCGAAGCACTACGGTCCGCATTTAGTCTCTGGACTGGTAAAAGAGGATGTAGCCTGACTCAGAGTTCTTGGAGATTTCAGAAGTGAGGCCGTAGAATTCCTCTATGGCCTGTGCATCAATTTTCTACAGAAGCAGAAACAAGACATGAAGAAGGGTTAAAATGAAAGCGCTCTCTGCAAAAACAAAAACTTTGTGTCAACACTAAATGAGAAGCTCACAAACATAAACTCACTCACCTCTACAATATCATCATCAAACAGCAACCAGAAGTCGTGACTTTTAACAATGGCAATGTAGTGACCCCTGTTTGGACCACTGCAGAGAAATAAAACACTGAATTAGCTCTGCAAAGTCAACTTTAACCTATACAATCTGTTCAGCCGACAGCAAAGGCTCTACAAACCCATGGCTCTGTCTTAGGGGAGTTTTTACTTAATATGTTGCAAAAGCCTAATTCTCAGAACCGTGTGTGTGTGTGTAAAGTCATGCCACTTCATATAATACAGCTTGCAGAAATGAGAATGACTCCGATGTTAACAACTGGCAAGCATTAACATCAACATGATTGTAGGACTACAGAATAAAAGCACTACACAATGTCAGAACACAATACCTAGTAAATGTGGGTTTAATTAAACAAAAGAACTGCAGATGTGAAGCATCTTACCTTCTTTCATTAAGTGCCAAAATAGACACATTACAGTTTAAAATAATTGCTCGTTATTTTACAATGTTCACACAAACACTATTTACATGTCAAAATCTCGTTATTTCACGATCATTGTATAAACACTATGACCAGCCTATTAGTCATGCTTCACCTGTTTTAAAGGACACTGCACCTTTCTCATGGACCACCAACAAATATGAAGCTGTGACAGCATCTGCATGGCGACAGGCGCTACTTAACCTTATCACAAAGTTCTCCCAAAATTCAACAAGTGCCTGCAATTCTTCCCTAAAATCTTAAATTGTGTGAAATTGATCCACAAACATAAAAGCGGTTTAAACCATCAAACTCGTTGAGACCTTTCTTGCTGTAATGTAACACTTCTAAATGTTGTTAGATATGATACCCTAAACAGTAACAATTATACTTTTATGAAGCTTCAACATTTTCAGGTTTTGTTGTTGTTGTCAAAAAAAGTTGATACCACGTTTTGTTTGTTCAGGTTATGGTAGTGGTGCACTGGACTGCATTACATTTTAAAGTGTTCCTATTATTGTGCCCACTTCATGTGTTTTAAAGGTGTGGGCAATATATTAGGAAAACTTTTAAAATGTAACACAGTCCAGTAAACCACCATGACAGAAAATAAAGTAGAATTATTACCTTTTTAATTATGCTGACAAAAACTGAAAATGTAGGGGCTTTGTAAAAGTAGAATTTATGGCAGAGCAGTTATACTGTAATGCAGTAATTTCATGTGTGCATTTAATAAATCACCCTGTGAATTTATATATGGCACCGAGCAATAAAGTGATGTGAGTGTGGTCTCTAACTTCTTCTCAACAATCACATTTTTATCTACACACTGCTATTACAGTGGCTGTGATACATACTCCATGTATGTATCGTATGTATTGTGATCTCTATTATATGGCTGCTGGCCAAAAAGAAAAGACATCAATATACTGTTATTTAAACATTATCATGACACCATTATAGTGAAACACTACGTTATATATAGGCTCATACTACGGCTGTCAATTTCATGATACATCTCCCAAATCGGAATTTAACCTCAGCAAGAGTTTAAAGAAGACTTTAGCTTAAAGGGAGAGGAGAAGACTCAGACATAATTTACATCTGTAGTACTCCCAGCTCACTTGCTCAACTCTAGACAAGTTTGACCTTTTAATTTTTTTTCCCCCTATCAGAGTCATGGAGCGCTGCAGTCTGTTTCAGCAGGCTTTCACTGAAAAGCAGGAAAACACCTTGAATAAATACAGACAGACTAACTCCCACTTACACTCACACTGGGTCAAGAGCAGCGTTGATAAAAAAATAAATAAAGTATAGCACAGCTGAACAATGATGGATGAAGGTCTGCGATTTCTCCCTTGAGATGTGATTTACATTGTAACGTACCTTTACTCTTGTGCCAAGAGGTTCAAATGCATTCTATTATTAGAACAATGATTTGTCTGCATGTCTCTGGTTTCTGTGGAGACGGTTAAAAGGTTTTGTATTCTGGCTGTGTTCACCTACACACCTCCCACAATGCACCACCACGGCGACCAGGTCGTATAACCTCTCCGGATTGGTAGCGTCCCCAGAGGTGTTGAAGAGGCGGAGCTCCAGGGGGAAGACAACGCGATAGGACAGCTTGGTGTAGCGCTGCAGCTGCTCCATGTACTTAAAGCGCTTCAGGTGCAGAGCCAGGATCATTGGCAGCTTCTTTACACGCATCCTACGTATAAAAAAAAATTCAGCGTGCGTCTAAATGCAAAACCACACATGAAAAAACCTCCTTAGATTACCAGTGAACCTTCATACTGACCTCTTGTGTGCCTCCTGCTTGCTTCTACATTCTTCACAGTAGTATTTGTACTCACTGCACAGTGTCTCTGTGTTACTGAAACCTCTGAGAGGAAACATAAAAAAGGAAACGGATCAATTTAAACTCTGCATGTACAAATACATACTCTGCTACATTCTGTTTGCACATTTCAGAATTTCAATAAAGACCACAGAAAATAGCGTAATTATCACCTCAAGTTCTTTACTAATCATATAAACAATATTTTTGAAACTTGAACCAAATGTACTGGGAAGTCCAGCAGCCTCACACCAACATCACCTGGTATAAGAACTTCATTAAGACATTGGCTACAACACTTACTTACAATTATTTGCTTACTTTATTTAATCTTGATATCTGTTTAATTTGAAGAGTAAAATCACATTTTCCTACATGAATGATTCATATACTTTTTTTTGACTGACCAACAGACCGTAACCTACAGAAAATTAGTTTACGTTAGTCGTAGACAGAAACAGCCACACACACACACACACACACACACACAGAGTTGTTTCTGCTCAAAAACAACTTCTAGTTAAATCTCAAAATAGTTGGAAGTTAATTTCTAATGTTGACCACCTGCTTTTCCTGATGCGACTGTGCTTCTGTATGCAGCAGTGTTGTATTACCTGAGGCAGTGTGTGATGGAGGTATTCTGTTCAACATCCACAGAAAGGTCCAGAAAGTCCTCATCTTTGCTGCTTATCTAAACAGAAAAAAGGCATCATAATAAACCAAAGGTGGCCAGTGCCTGATTTTTAGCAAAATACATCAATCTAATCAGTTTGGAATAACACCAAAAATAAGCTTAATGTCTTGTTGGCAATAAATTGTATGCAGTTTTATTCTATTAATTAAAAAAAAATTGCTAGCACACACATGAACAGACAAGTTAGAGCACACATAGCTTAAGCTGTGTCAAGAAACTTCACACTTGCAAGTCTACTGATTCTTGTAAGCAGTTGTAGGAATACTTGACTACTTTAAACAAGAGTCTATGTGAGATAGTATGTTGCATTTGGTGTGTGAAATAAATGAATACAGGGATGACATATCTTACCGTTTCACAGGTGAGGCAGCGGGTCTCATTGGTCAGAGTGCCTTGGAAGATCTCGTGGACCCAGGTGGGAGCGGGTGTCGCATTGCTGTTATTGTTCTGGGAGTCCAACGTGCCATTGGCAAGGCGGCCATTGGTCTTCTCCTGCTTCCTCTCCTCTTGAAGCAGATCAGCAATGGTGTTGAGCAGGTAGTTCAGGAACTCGTGGGCATCCTGCTGCATGTAGTTGTCAAATAACTCTGAGGAATAAGACAGAGGAAAAAACTTTAGAGTTGCAATACAGCTATTCTACAAGTTCAGCAGGTAATACAGGATGTAGGCCATCCTGTTGTCTGCAAGCTCAGCAGGAGTCAGCAGTCAATGAGGGGAAACAAAAGAATAAGGAATTTTATATTAGTTGCAAAAGTGATGATTTCACACTCTGCTGTGGCTTCTTTTGAACACACCATTCCTCCTAAGCTGATCAGTTTTCTCTCACCATTCTCCTTGCGTAGACGTGTGATAAACTTCTTGGGTGGTATGACGCCCACTTTCCTCTTCTGGTTGGCAATACTGTGGAACAAGTCAGCCAGGCAGGTGAGCAGGTTCTCCTTCCGCCGAGGCTGACTGCGGTATGCCAAGATCTTCTCCCGGAACGGCCGGCAGAAGTACAGAGCCTGCAGCACTGAGTTGCAGTAGCAGGTGTTCCCAAACTAAAAATCATACAAAGCACATGGGAGAATCCGTGTGACGTATACACTAGTTTGAGATACATCCAAAACACTGAAATTGCACAGTGTACTTTACTTACATTGACCAGGCCGAAGTAGTGCTCATTGACCGGAAACTGCTCAGATCCAATCTCTTTCTCCAGAGCAGAGGCATTGGCGCCCTGTAAACGCCCAAAGCAAACAAATAGATATACTTTTGCCCCTCAAACAAGACAAATTGTAAACCTGTCGACTATTTTGAAGAGAACACTGACAAAAACACATCAGCACTACCTCTGAATCAGCACGCAAATGCAGAAATTAGATACAAGCAGCTTGACATTTTCAAGGTCATTTTTGCTGGGATAAAACAAAAAAAAAAACTAATGGGTGCTTAAAACTCCAACACTAGGCATTTTCCCCAGTGCCACCTCCACTCTGTCCTTTTTGCCATTAGAGCTAAAAGCATGCATAATTTTTACCTGACAGTAAAGTTACACTGTCCCTGGCCAGTACTTAACAGTCATCCCAGGAAGCTTTTAAATGCAAAAGTCAGCAGGGATGACAACATTGCATGTGTCAGCACAGAAATTATTAAAACGCATAGATTTGGAAAGTTTGTGCACGACTCCGTGGCTTATTGGGAAAACGCATATCACTCGGCTGTGATTTAGTAAGGGTTAAAAGGCTACGATGCGATGTGCAGACAGCAACAAACTGTGCAGAGTGGACATGGACCTGGAACGGATCCACAACTGCGCAGCTAATGTTAAACAATGTCGTCATTGCCTGCGTTAATAATATCTGGTAGTTTGTCAAAGGCCAACACGGCAACTTAGCTTTTTTCCCTCCCTCCCTCATTGTTTCCCTACACATACTGCAGATAAATCGTTGCTCAGTGTAAAGTCATCCATTACCCAGCTGTGTTCCAGTTGTTGGCGAGCTCAAACACTGGCTTAGCTTTAGTTACCTTCACGTTAGCTAGTTAGCTGTGAATCCCAGCTGCAGCAGGTGCACTGTCACCGTGCTCTGAGAAGCTGTGAAAAATATTAACTCAGTAAGTCGTCACGGTATTAGTTAAAAAAGCAGACACGAGTGTCCCTCTACTGCAGTTACCAAACAAACAAAAAAAAAAAACAGAGGGGAGCGGAGAAGGCAGTGGGTGGCTGCCTGCTTGGCTATAGACGGAAAACTGCTTGGCTAGCACGGGCACCAGAATTAACTGCCTTCATTTGTAATTCCTCGGTTTAAAAAGCCAATAGCAGCGCGGCCGCAGTTTCCGTGTCGCCCTACGGTCGACTGACGCCAGTGCAAGGCTGCCGTGCACTCACCATGGTACAAAAGGAGGCAAATTTGGAGACTGTCATTAGGATTTCCATTCGGCTAGCGCCATCTTCCACCGCACCGCCGCGCGCTGACAAGACTGGGCTGGCTCCCCGCGTGAAGGCAGGCAAGAGAATCTGCTGAGCTCGCGACGGAGGGTCCAACGGCTTCAGGAGCACGAGAGCGTCCACTGCTCCTCACTTCCGTTTTCGCTTTAATCACAGTCGGTGAAAAGAGACGCTGCGTTTCTGCCTCCGACTGTCATTTGGACAATTCTGGCAATCTTAAAAACGCCCGTTATTCCAAAACAAACTGAGCAGTGTAATTTAAAAAGGCCCATGTCGTTAAAAGAAATGAAAGGTTCGCCTTGCTCACGGTTTGCGCATGCGTATTGCCACTATTGCTGTGAAATACATTTGCACCGACGTACACAGTATTACATTTGCTCATGGTAACATCAGCTCTTGCAATATTACATTTAAAGAGAGCAAATATACTGTATGCTTTTTCTCATATAAACTGCGGCATTAAACTGTGCCAAAAAAATCGCAGGAGCTTTATTAATTACATCTGAGCTTGGACCACTTTACAGAAATATCAGGCAGTTTAGACTACCATAACAATACATAAATGAGATGACTCTGCGGCTGCTCACCTCTTCTCGCTGTTTTTAATCATTTAAATCAGGCAATGTGGCGGTCTACCTCATTGTGTGTCTCAAGGCGGAGCTTGGGGTCCGCAGCTCTCTCTTTCCGCCGTACCCGCCATCTTGTAGAGACCGGGGGTAAGATGTTCTCCGTTTTAAATTACATTTTCTTCTTTATTTTCGCCTTATTCGTGTACATGTTCGCCCATATACACACCGTAACACTCCCATTACAGTCTAGTAGATGGTTAATAGCTGTAAAAACGATCCACAGAGTGATATTGTCCGTTTAAAGTGAGCAGGACCCGCAGCGTGGCTTCCCCATGTGGGCCTGCGAGGCACAGAAACGCTCAGAAGAAACAGTATTTTTCTCTGACACCCTGTTGCTCCTATTTAGAGACAGATTGACTCGATGTATGTCGTTGGCAATCGCTCGTTTTCATATAGCAAGACTGCGGAATTGCAGATGCTACCTAACGTAGGATGATATGTTCGGCTAGCCTGAGCATACGTAGCCTTTATTTCATAACAGAGCGCGAGTGTAACTGGCAGATTTCTTTTATTGCGCGAAATTAAATTGCGATTTTTCTTTGCGTGTGGGAGGGATATACTTAGAGCCTCTTGTTACCCACTTGGATCAGCTGTTCAGATTCAAAGAGCCCAGTGTTAGCTTGTGTGACAGACATATCTGGAGCCTGTACTTGTGTTTCTGTGCTGCAGTCATGTGCTTTGTTTCCAATGTATGGTTATTCTTGATTATATCTTTAAGGTTATGATAGAACAAAGCAAATTACAGTTGACCAGCATTGAACGATTACCACAGTCTGCCTCTTAAGTCCTCATCATTCTGTGTAGTAACATAAAAATGGACTTCTTTACTGACGTGCCAATAACAATATTTTAACTGTACAGATGCAACTATGGACTGTTTTCATTGTTGATTAATCTGTCAATAGTTTTTTTAGATTAAACAGTTAGATGTTTGGTCTATAAAATGTTCAAAAATGTCAAATTGGTGTCTCCCAAAGCCCCGGGTGGTGCGCTCAAATGTCTGGTGTTGTCCCCAAACCAAAGATTAAGTTTACTGTTGTAGAGAAGTTTCTTAAAAAATAAAGTAAATACTCACATTTTAGAATTTGGGATAAGAGACTGTAGACTAATTTTTCTTACTTTACTCAAACCAAATATTCCATTATCATATTAGTTGGAAATGTATTTAACAGTTGACAGCAAGTGTATTCATTATTGCAGTACTATTTAACTGATGTTGACACTGGAATACAATTTTCAGGCTCTCTCATAACTAAGTGTGTTTTGTCTCAGTAATCAGACATCATGACGAACACCAGAGGCAAGAGGAGGGGGACCAGGTACATGTTCAGCAGGCCATTCCGCAAGCATGGTGAGTACAATTTAAAGTGCAGCTTTACTATCAGTCAGCAGTGTGGATGCGCTGCTCATTTGACTTAAGTTGTTTACAATGTAGATTAAAATGTCATCTGTAAAAACAAGACTTTAAAGCTAACTGACGTTGTGCACTTTACAGGCCCAATCCCCCTGTCCACTTACATGCGCATCTACAAGAAGGGCGACATCGTTGACATCAAGGTAAGACAAAGCAAAGATTTATTGCTAGATTTAGTCTGTTTAATAAGTCTTCAAGCTACACCGCATGCCAGCGTCAAGCTTCTATTTAAACTGTGTGCAGTCAATTGTAAATACTCATATGTAGAATGACATGTAGGTCATATTGATAATTCATCAAAACTAGCAACCAACACTTGTGTCAAAAATGTGATCTTATACTGAAAAGTGCTGATAAGATGTCACCTTTAAATTCTAGGAAAACCAGAGTTCAAAGTGGGCTTAAATAGAAAAAAATATTAATCTACTTGCACACTACATCAAAAAATAATTTAAATGGAAGTGTCACTTCTTCCTTCCATTTAGCTGAATTTAGGAGATTAAACACTTAAGTGGTTCTATGGTAAAGAGGGTTAGATGGTGATTGTGACATTGTCAACAAAATGTGATTTCTTTCCAGGGCACAGGTACCATCCAGAAAGGTATGCCTCATAAATGCTACCACGGCAAAACAGGACGTGTCTACAATGTAACCCAACATGCTGTCGGCATCATTGTCAACAAGCAGGTCAAGTAAGTAGGAAATGGCATTTATTCTGTGACATGTAAATATATGCGTTTAGGTAACGTGCAGCTGGTGCACAACAGAGGACCAACTTCTGACAGTGTTGTAGAATCTAGCTTCTAGCAACTAGTTGATCTATTAGGTAGTGATATAGATGTCGTTTGTCATCATGCAACTGACAGATGTTGTTTATTACGATCCTAGTTTCAAGAGGCTATCCTGCTTTGATTATAAGAGTTTCTCCATTTTTACGTTCAATACTGTTGTGAGGTTTGTGTTAGCAGTGATCATTTTTAGAATGTTGAAATTTTGTCTGCACTGTCTAAATCTTTGTTTTGCAATTTCTCATACACTTTAGTTAGTGACAGGGATGCTCACCCCATCTTCACTTTGCCACCTGGAACCTTTCTGTCCTCAGTGGTCATTCATGTGGGGAAAAGTAGTTCATCCTTAAGCATCCCAGCCAAACTTGCTGTTTTGACCTGGGGTTGCATGTGGGAGACAGCAGAGAAGTTCAGATATTCAAACAGCATTATTTTAAACTGTGAGCTGGAGTTATCTGGCAGTTTGCTCCTTTTTTATGTATTTGATGTGATTTTTTAATCTTTTATGGCTCTTTCAGAGGCAAGATCCTGGCCAAGAGGATTAACGTGCGCATTGAGCATGTGAAGCACTCAAAGAGCAGGGACAGTTTCCTGCAGCGCGTCAAGGAGAACGAGAGCAAGAAACTGGAGGCCAAGCAGAAAGGCACCTGGACGGAGCTGAAGCGTCAGGTACAAACTGATTTCTAATGACTTTGTGGATGTTGGTACAAAAGCTGAATGGAAAATCCTGCTGTTCTAGTAAAGTGTTCTGAGAAAGAATTTATTCATTTCTAATGATGAGACCAGGTGATAGTACACAGTCTGTGTGAGAGACGATAGACCAAAGCCACAAATGAAATTCATGGAAAACTGGGGAGCCATGAACTCCCTGTAGTTTAATTTATATTGTAAATGTACTTAGCCTGAATATGTTTTTGTTTATTTTGCATACTTTCTTATTCAGTCATTTAAATCTCATTCATCATCATTCTTGCCTCCTCAGCCTGCTCCTCCCCGTGACGCTCACTTTGTTAGCACCAAGAAAAACGAGCCACAGCTGCTGGAGCCCATCCCCTACGAGTTCATGGCATAAACTGCTCAACAAAATTAAAAATATTTGTACACACTCTCCTTGTCATGTTGTTGTTTGTTCACACAAGTGTATGTAAGTGCAAGTGTCGTGATGGGCCGTCACTCAGTGATGATTCTCCTCCTTTGATTGCTTAAAATGAAATCAAATGCACTTTTCATTTCACCGGCGAACTGAGAGTGACTGGCACACGTCACAAGCACTTCACACCTGTACCTCTATACCTATAAGCTTTTGTTTGCTTTGTTTTTTCTCTTATTGGACCTCATGAAACAGGAATAGTTTGAGTTTTTTTTAACTTAATTTTTGTAATAGATTCTTGCTGAAGTACAAAAGTTGCATGAAAACACAAGCCAACATGCAAATTGGCCAAATTAGTTGGTAGATACCAATTCAGTAGAAAGGCCATTGTGACTGATATTCTGTTACATTTTATAATTTTTCTACACTAATCTGAACAGCTCTTACTGCTGTAGTTTCATTTGCTTTTTTGTGCTTGTTTTTTAACTGTAGGACTATAGCCAATGATTACAGTCACAATGTATTATTGATCAATTGGTTTTTATTAGTCAGGAAAATAGGGAACCAATCAAAATGCATAGATACCAAATTGACACATTTACAATGTTTAAAGCACAAAATTATTAACAAGAAAGGCAGCATAACTCAATTTGTGTGTTTTTGCATTAACAAATGATTGCAGTAGTTGCAGTTTAATTTTCTGTCACCCAACTATTCAATGTGTTTACTAATGGTTTTAACTACAAATATCTGCTGATGGGTTGGCATGTTTTATAAACCTGTACATTTAAATATGTAAAGTAGCAATAAAGTGCAGCTGCCAGATAGATTCATTTGAGTGATGAATGAATGAAAATAAGGCAAGCTTGTGGATTTCATTACAGCTTTGGTCTCAGTTGAGGTCTCATTAGATATACATGTAACCCAGCCATCTGTCACTGCTGAACTGTGACGCAGCGGAATAAGTATCTGTAGTTTCACATTGAACCTTTTCAACTCCAGTCACCAACAAGTTAGATGTTCGTTACAAACTGAAGCCTAAAGATGTACCCAGCCTCAGAATTTTGTAGTATCCCAAAGTTTCAAAAGGTAATGCATATTGGCCTGAATTACAGGAAACTGTATGAAATGAGACCCAGTACACATGGAATCATTCAGTCTTATTGGATGATGGTGAAATATATATGAAACCTGACTTTGCACATATCATCTACTAAACATATATCTTGTAAAGAGAGTTTCAGTAAGATGATGCAGAAATTGGAATTGATTCCATCTGACAGGGTAAAAGAGGATGTTTTTGTTGTGTGTGGGTGCATGTTGATTAAAGGTGATGAAAATCAGATCATTTTAGTCATTTTCTTTGTAGCTGATGACATTGATGAGCAGTTTCTACTGTTGCTGCAGTAGGGGGCAGTGTGCACCAGGATGTGTGCTGAGCTGAGACCAGGAGCAGCAGGTGTCTGCAGCAGGACAGTTCATGTACTGAAGAGTAATGTAGTTGAATATATACAGAGTAGGTACACATCATAATCACACATTATAAGATTGTAATAATTTGTCATTGGTACAGATTAGGAATTATTATAACCACAGACTGTGTTATCCTTAACTTCAGTTGATAGATTTTTTATTTTTTTATGTAAAACATGTCAACAGACCATGATTCAGCATTTTCCTTAAAAAGTCTCAAACTAAACCACCGTCCTTCTTCGTGGTCATAATTTCCCCTGCTCACCTCTGCACAGCCAATTTTTTTTTGTCAGAATAGCAAATTTTCATAAAACTCTCGCTAATTTAGGTCGAGTTATTTTGCTTTCTTGTTATTTCCATACAGGACAGTTGTTAATATCCAAACTATATCACATTATAATCAGTGGTAGCTATTTAGTAGAGGATTTAATTTATTTAAAGAGTGTTTTCCACTGTGAGGTAAAATGAAATAAAACAAAAATAGATACCGAAAGAATCTGCAATTCTGATTAATCAGAAATGTCTTTTGTACCTACAATCTAGATTAGATTTGTCAAAACTGTGGTTGACCAATCAGAATGGTCTTTTCCTCCTGATTATACTCCCTTATAACTTGTCTGAGTATAATTGAGTAAAAATAAAGTTAGTCACAGTTGGCTTAGACGTGCATAATTCACTTTTGAGCAGTTAAAATACAATTAAGACACGAGAGTCATTTTTTACATGTTATATATCTTTACCTATAGACAGTACTTGAATAATCAGATACAATTCATTCAAGTTTGAAGCAGCTCAGGATCATGCACTATTTTGCCTCCTGTGCATGAGTGGGTTCTAGAAAAATACACAGATTTTCACCATATATCGTAGTCCACCAGTAGACCGGTGACACATTGGTGCATATTGATTTTGACGCTCTATGTTCCTCTGTATTAAAAATAAGAACATCGTGGTGGGGTTGAGCTGTGTGTGTGTGTGCGTGTGTGTGGACCACTTGTGTGTTGTTTAATCAGTGGAGGCTGAATGGCTGGCTGGTTATGTGACAAATAGGTTATCTCATCCCACCTCAGTACTTTACTCAATATTTACACAAATTAGAACCGGTTTAGAGAGATACGGCCAGCAGCTCAGGACGGAGGAGGACAACAGGAATCAGTCCAAAAGACGATTATTTTCAACATTTTAAGCAAAAAAATAATAATAAATTGATGGAATCTGTAAATAAAGTGTATCCGAACAGAGAACATGGCACAAAATGAATGAATGCTGTAATCCTCTTGTGAACAATGGTGGCACCCCGTTTAGAGATAAACCTGCACAGGCCTGAGGTCAGGGAATTCTCCAGACATGGGCCTTATCGGGGCAGAGTAATAAGTGTCCAACAACCTGTGGAGATAAAACCAGGAAGAAAACAGGTGGAAAAACAAAATGCAATCAATCAGTGAGCAGGATGGCAGCCAAAGCCTGCGGTATTGATTGGCAAGGTCTGGATTTTGCTTGGAGTATTTAGATAACGCAAATGTTATCTATACACATTTGAATATTCTCACAGCTTTTAGCTTGATATTTGAAGAAACTGTGGATTAAAAATCATCCATAGTGACTTCCTCCTGCCTACACTGGTCCAGCCCTCCCCCCAGTTTTATGAACCTGTACAGTCAGGTGCTATTTTTTTTCATCTGTGATCTCCATCCACTTTACAGTAAGTCCTTTGTGTGTGTTCTCACAGACACCCCAGAGTGTCATATGTGGCACCGGCTCGCGGAAGTTACTGATTGAAGAAACAAAAAGTAAATAGAAGGAGAGAGAAAGCAAGCGAGAGGGAGGAGGGCCGAGAGACGATAAAAGCTGTGCAGCACTATGAACTCCTTAATCACACAGGTTTGACACACACAGATTGAGTTTGTCAGCTCAGCCAGCAGCTCGGAGCAGCTGTATCGACCCGCAGCGTTACACATTAACCACACACACACAAACAGTAGATAATTGGACATGGACACACACAAGAGGGTTGTGTAGAACTGTTGCATAGCATGATATGCAGATATGACATTTCACAATTATCTGACCTCCCACCTTGTGTGATTCAAACTGAGAGGGACGTGTGGCAAAGATATTTTTTTGTTTATATCCCCAAACTTAGATATATTTATCTCAGAGATGTCATTTTAAAAGCCCTGAAATTTGTCTTTTAGTGTCCTGATCTGTAATCCACAGGCATCAGGGTCAACTTTATTTGGAGATATTGTTTCCTAAATAAATGTCCTCATGACATCTGCTGGCAGGATGGATTATTTAGAGGAAAGAGGACAGTGAATCTGCCAGGAGATATGGCTTTAACTGGAGCAAAAGTCGTTTTTTAAAAACAAAGAAACAAGCAAACCTTGATGTCTAGACTATTTATTAAATTCATGGATTAGATCAATTATTTTTTTATGAAGGTTTTATTTCACAAATAAATATTGTGTAAGAAATGCATATTTTTATCTAATTACGCAGAAGCTGAAGAGATTTCCACCTGCTGATAAAATTCTTTTGGATGGCACCATATCTATCATATGTTAGGGTTTGTGTCCAATGTACTGTACATTCAATTAAATAAGTTCAGTAATGAAAAGGGACTGGGTATGCCTTCATTGCATAAGTGTGATTTATCTGAAACAATGACCAAAAAAGTATTTTTTACAAATAAAAAATGATTTAAATGGTAAAATTAGAACTACTACAAGTAAAAGAAATCTCATGTCCTGCTTTTTACACTGTATAAAGACACTGAAGTATTATCAGACAAAAGTGCTAAAAGTTTAAAAGTACAAATGTTATGTAAATTGGATCTTTTCCCAGTCTAATGGTGCTTTGTATAAAATTCTATGTTGGTGGGTGTTGATGCATTTCAGCGTTTACGGAATATAAGGAGTATCTCAGTGTTGTGTCAGGTTGAGGTGGATTTTTTTCCCCTAAGTTTTGGATTGTTTAAGCTACGCTGTTTTCTAAATTTGTATGCAAAAGCTTTATTTGAATAGTGGCTTGTATCTTACTTTAAAATGAATGTAAATGTAACTTCTGGTCGCTAATTTAAAAGTATAAAGTTACCCAAAATGGAAACTCTCAAATAAACCACTGTAATAAGGAACCTGGGTGACTTATTACTTGTGCCACTGTGCTGTGAGGACCACAAATGACTTAATGTGCCATTAATTTCCAATGTAACATGGTTAAATCTAGAATAGGATTTTCTTTGCAGCTTAGCTGACCCAACCCTTTACAATCTGATCTCCCCTTCAAGGCCTCACCATCCCTCATACTCTCTGAGTTTCTCAACAACAGAGACCTTCAGTGGTCGTGAGACTAATATTTGTGACTGTGATGCAATTGTAGGTGTAACGTTGTGTGTTTGGGATCGGCCCGAAAGTTAGACAAAAGGCACAAGAAAATCCCACTGCAGGCCAAACAGAGCACATGCTGTATCTGTGTGTGTGATAGGTGGGGTGAGAGTCTGTGCTGGTTATCAGAGACAGGTGTAGGCATGGCCATATAGACGGATATTGGGCCAGCTGTATTGATCCCGTCCCTGACAGAACAGGTGGTGGTGGTGGGGGACCGGATGAGAGGAGGAGGAGGCTGATAACAGTGTCAACTGACCCAGCCATGCTTACCTGAAGCGTGGGAGGGCACTGAGGTAACGCCCAACAGGCTCTCAATAGGCCTTATTCACAAAAGTCAGTCAAAGGTTTCACATGAGAGCATGGCATGGGCGCAGAGGGTGATCTGTAATGTTTGGACAAGCTGATAACGTCATTGGATTGTCTGTGACTCTGGCTTTTTTTTTTTTTAGCCCTAAAATTTGGCTTCAAAATCTTTGACAAAAAAAGTACTTTGTCCACCTTTGCGGCATTTATCTCATTTTGTTGTTAATATTTGAATTTCTGCTTTGATTGAATGGAAAATTCAACATTTAATTTGAGCTAAAACCAAACAATAAAACTTTCAAAACAAAACTATCATACCCTTCCTCTTTTAAATGTGAAATTGAGCTCATAGCAATAAAATACACCAAATTCAAACTAACATTTGTGACGTGTTCTGCTTTCAAATGTTGCACACTGGAGCTTTAAGGGCAGATTTAGTTTCAGGTTTGTGGGTTACAAAAGATCTCACTGAACGTCTGACAACAATAAATCATGCCTATCAGAGAACGTTATTAGAGGGTTGATAAGATTAAGATTAGAGGAGTAAATTCAGTGTGTGTGTGATTAATGGAGACAGACAGTCGCCTCTCTCGAGGTCTGCTCACCCCACAGCAGATCAGCAGATAGGGATGCATACTGCAAGGAGCCTGGGTGACATTTTTAAAGCCTGTATCAATCAGTGTGGAAGAAAAGGCTCCTGGAGGTTTATAATGTTTGCGTATCAGTGGAGTCACTGTTAAACTGAGGAGGCCTCACATATTTCACATTGGATCAGTGGAGTGTAGGTGACTGCTGAACAACAGGAGGCTTTCTCCGTTTCAGTGAGTCATGACACCCCCCTTTTCTTCCCAAAATGGTACATTCCAGTAAGATAAATGAAGTTCAGGTGAGTTGGTGGTTGTAGGTCAATAGTGTCCTACCCCTTTAGTACAAGTTTTGTCTGGGACCATAACACCACACCTGACATCTCTTATTAAAGATGGGAAAGAGGTTGCAAAGTCAAACAAGCTATGTTTGTTCTTTTTCTGATTGTGAAGCTACGTTCAGTAAGTCATGGAGGCTAGAGGCTCACCTTTGCAAACACACGGGATTGGTAAGTGGCTCAGAAGAGCTCATAGCCAAACTGAACAAATATAAACAGCTGACACGAGAATGACCAAGCCAACACGTTCACATTGTGTGTCTGATCTCTGCCTGATGTTAGAAACCTTTCTCCTGTGAGAACTGCGACAAGAGCTTTTGCACTCGCCATCAACTCACCAGACATGAGCTCAGTCACAGTGGGGAGAAACCACACAAGTAAGCCACCATGTCCCTTTTTTGAAATGACAAAGTAAAATAGACTTCCGTGGTGTTTTGTGTAGATCTATTGGCTGCTCTGCTCTCCAGGTGTCTGGCTGATGGATGCTCTGAGGCCTTTGTGACAAATGCCAGCCTGAAAAACCACATGGCTCGAGTCCACCAGCACCAGGAAAAGCGATATAAAGTACAGCAGTCCTCCTTTTGCTAACCTTCTTTTTTTTTTTTTCTTGCAAGATGTTCAGTGATTCTTGGTTGCTTATGCTATTGTTTTCCCTCAGTGTGACCATCAAGGCTGCAGCAAGGATTTCAACAAGAAGTACCAACTGAAAGCCCATATGTGTGAGCACCAGCAGATTCTGCCTTTTCAGTGAGTGGCTGCACAGAAAGTGTGATTTTTGCTTATTTTGGGCCATCTCACATCTAAACTTTTTCTTTTGATGTAGTTGTACTTTCAGTGAATGCACAAGAGAATTTCCCAGCCGTGGAAAACTGAAGCATCATGAGAAAGTGCATGAAGGTTGGTTGGTAACGAGGATGCAGTTTTTTCTTTTTTAATGCAAGTTCAACTTAAACTGTCTGCTGCAGGTTACCCTTGTGAGGATGAAATGTGTCCCTTCCTTGGAAAAACCTGGACAGAATATGTGAATCACAGAAAAGAACACAAAGGTATGGGTGTAATGTTGCAAAACATTAGATTCATTTTGTTAATCATGAGCTGCTGAATCACAAATGGCAACTGCATTTTGATCTCTGTTTCTTAGTTAAGGTGCCGTGTGTAGCATGCAAAAGGCAGTTTAACAACGCCTGGTTCTTGCAACAGCACGAGCTGCGCGTTCACTCTGGGGAGAGGAGGATGTTTTTGTGTCCCAGAGAAGGTTGTGACAAAAAGTTCACCCGTCGCTTCCACTTGGAAAGTCACGTACTAGTAGATCATGAGGGGAAGAAGCCCATCAGCTGTGCCTACGCTGGCTGTGGGAAGAGCTTTGCCATGAAGGTAAACCTGCACTGCAGTTTAATGACGTTAAATGCTGCAAGTTCACCAAAATAATGAACTACTTTCTCAAAATAGTTGCACCAGCTGTGCTGATAGTTTAAGGTTTTTACTTTTTAAAGATCTTGACATATGCGCACTGCAAACTAATACAATAGGAAATGAATACTAAACTATGTTTGGCTTGAAACGGTGCAGAATGAGGTAGCTTATTCTGAGTGACATCCCCTGCTTATTAAAATGTGTTCAGTGTTTTTTAAGCAGCACAAACTCAATAGTAGCCTACATTATGGAAAAGCTTTTCTTTTTTAAACAAAGGAGCACTTAAAAAAAGAGAAACAAATGTACATGGTATGACCCAAATTGACGTATTTGGGTGACTTGATCTGTTAAATTGCTGATGCTGTATTTGGTGACCGGTGTGACTGTTAATCAGGAAAGCCTATGGCGACATGGAGTGGTGCATGACCCAGCAAGGAAAAAGCTGAAGGTAAACCGTCCTTGTCTGCTTTTTTTTTTTTTTATATAGGAAATGTGACTTTTCTCCCTTCTGTCCTTGTGCATGATGTATGGTTTTATTTCTCTGCTCCCCTTCCAGAAGCTGCATCCTAAAAAGAATCAGCCCTTGCGGATGGCACAGCAGGTCAGACTGACAGCTGCAGCCAATCAAGCGGAGGCCAGCAAGCTCGCTGCAAAGCTGTGCAATATAACTTTACAGGATAAAAAATCTTGAGGCTGCATTATTAATATCTGCTTGGATGTGTTCATTATGAGCGACACAAACTGCATATTTCTGTTGATGTACTTTGTTTATGCCAGTGTGAACAAAGCCTAATTAAAAAAGCATAAAACTAGACATCTTTCTATACCTGTGTAGGCTGTTTAAAACATGCTCATGTAAACATGCTAAACTGCCGTATACACTCCAATCCTCATTGCAAAGTCAAAGCACACTGTCGAGTCATTTTTCCTTCGAAGGAAATATTTATTAAACAAACAGAACACACATTCACACATGTATAAAACTCCAGCTGATGGGACAGCTGGTTGTCATGGTGATGAGGCCTAAGGGCAGTTGAGCCCCCAGGGTGCGGCAGGTTTCTAATAAGGCCTGAGGCTTATTCAGCTGGATACAGCTCTGGCGTTGCAGAACATCTTGATTAACGTGATTTGCGGTCATTATCCGAGATGACAGGATCGCAGACTGCTTTTTAAAAATGTTTTTATCTCCGCTTGCAACGGTGCATCCACCTGAATACAGCCCTGGATTCTACAACTGCCTGGTGAGGTGAATACAGCACAGATCGCCTGTTAACAGTTGCAGTACCATTCTCCCTGCGGGAGTGAAGACAACATGACCATATGAACACAGCAGTGTGTTTGTGAGTGCAGTCTGTCGAGTGACGTGGCACGATCTGGATCAGTTCCCACCTGGTCAGGACAGGCTTGGTCCTGCTGGGTCTACAACAGTTCTGAATGCTTTTGGTCCTGGATTAAGCCCGGTATGGAGCGATGTACAGTAGCGTGTACCAGTTCACTTTGGCCAAGGTCGTTCCCAATATAGAACGTTCTGGGTGGACTCAGCGTAGAGCGCAGCCTGCTGATGATATGGCCCGGCTATACCAGGCTGCCGGGCCAGGAGACCACAGTAAGCGCCACCCGGCTGCGCTGCTCTTTCAACATGGGCACGAGCGCCGAGTGGCTCATCCCTGCTGTCGACAGGCCGTTGACTGCCACTATCATGTCACCACACCTGAGACGACACCAAGAGACAAGTCAGCATGGACGTATTGGACTATAAACAGGACCTGACAGCTGCAGGCTGCAGCCATAATGCCAACAATGCATCTTTCATTTGAAATACAGGCTCAGTAGTTTCCTGCTGTAACAAGCTTTTAGCAAGTACTAAAGGAGCATGTACATAATGCAACAGCGTAGCTCTGGTTGTGTTTTTAACTATGGCACAAACTATATCCCAACTATAGTATGTCAATTTATTGTTGGTCTCTGTATTTTTGTCACCTTGTTGATAAGAGGACAAATACAGATCATCACATCCTGAAATCTTTGAGAAAAAAATGGCTTGTTCTTAATATTTTCTACTGCTGGGATAGAACAGGTAAAGAAAAAGGGCACTGGAGAGAAAATCCTGTCAGTTTAACCCCAGGTCAGTTGTGAGAAAATTAAATTTAAGATAACTGCCATCTTTGTTGCATACCAAAGGAGCCCATTTAGTAAATGATACCACTGCTTTTGAACTGCAGAACAGGGTTCACCTATTCTTTTTATAACTACAACAGATTTTTTCACTTCTATTTGTAAACTGTGTGCACACAGACGAGGTCAAACGGAACTGATTTCTTTTATTGGTTATTAGTTGCATTATGACAATAGATAAGATAATGATGACGCAGCAAAAAGGCCACACCTATGAAGACTGGTAAAGAAAAGAAGTGCAGAATACACAGCAAATCTTTGCAAGAACTGCAGGAGTTTACTTTGTTTTCAATGAAATCTTGAAATGCTCAAGCATATACGTCTTCTATCATGAATTGTAGTGATCATTATGCGTTTTTTCTTAAAATAACAAAGGCATACAATAAACTCTTATGGAGCATATAAAAACAGGGAAAAAAAGAATCTGAAATAAAAATGTATTGTTTTTTTGTAATGCCCTCTGTCTGCCTATCATCACGCCACTCTCCTCTATCAAAAGCAGGAGGTCACAGTTTATCTACTTGCTGATTCACCACTATATCACGGCGAACATAAGACACAGATAGTCGAGGGAAGAACAACTAATCACTCACTTGAGGCGGCCGTCATAGTACGCAGGTGTACCGAGGACGATGGTCTTGATAAAGAAGGCCTGGTTGCCGTGGCTTTCCTCGTATCCCCCGACGATGCTGAAGCCCCAGCTGCCCGGGTGACTCCTCCGCAGTACAATCTCATGACTACTGTGTAGGTAGCTGCAAGAGGAGTGTTCAGAGTGAAGGAGGGCCAGGAAATATACTCATACAGTTTTCAGTATATAGTCGCAAGTGAGATGAGAATAGCTGCAACAACCAGTGACATCAAAGCAACAAATCAGCCCAAAGCTCACAGTTCTGACATTTGACAGTAATTAGTTACGACAAACAAATCAGAAAGAATTCAACATGACAGTTTATGATGATAAATGTCTCAGTTCATACCGCCCAGTCTAAAAAAAGGTGAAGAGAGCAGCTGAAGAGCTTTTCACAACCATGACTCAGTTAAATGCGATGCATACGATCACAGTTACCACAGCAACTTTGCATAATAACAGATTCAGACGTCTGATCGTAGCTCAAAAACAACCTCATATCCAGAATTGTACGATTTCACAATCCTTCCTGTCCTCTGTGTGCTCACCTGGGCAGCCCGAGCCACATGACCCATGAGGGCGACCAGTTGGCATCGAAGTCGCTGTCGTGCGTGTGAGGCAGCAGCTCGTCGTGGTCGTGCTCCTCCACCATGCTGACCTCAAGCACTCGCAGCTGGACGGACGGTGAGGCAGCGCTGGCCTTCAAGGTGCCCACAGCCTCGCTGTGGCTCAGGTACGTCAGGTCCTGCCCGTTGATACTCAGCAGCACGTCACCTGAGGGAGGAGAGCAAGAAGGAGTTACTGATGTGATGGTTGTGATCTGGCTGAATTGACCCCATTACTGAAATTTTATAAGGAGAGTTCACCTCTTTTGATTCGTCCGTCCCTAGACAAGCAGCCATGTGGTTGGACACTGGTCACAAAGATTGGCAGCTCCCCGCTCTTACTGCCCCGCCCTCCCGCGACGGTCATGCCCAGAGACTCGAGAGGTTCCTTCTTCACAGTGATGTGTTTCTCCTTACAGGTCACACACTGGGACAGGTCCTGGGAGTCATCACAAGGACGCAACACAAACAGACTCAGCCTTAATAAAACAGTGTCTACTTGCAGATAAATGTCCTTTCCTATTCCTTTGTATAGCAAATTATGTTTTCAATTAAACTCCATCACTAAAAGCATGCTTTTCATGTGAAGGTGAAACTGGAAATGCAACCGCTTGCTATTGGTGATGGAACCACACTCACACCCACACACATATGCAAGTCATTTCCTCACTCTGTGGGTGCTGGTGCGGGACAGGTGTATGGGCACAGGACTCGGGGTAGAGCTGTGGTTAGGCAGGAAGTGATCAAGGCAGTAGAGGTCTCTGGTGGAGCTCGATTTTGGCGGTGGGGGTGGAGTTGGTTTGCTGGGTCGGCCAATCAGCAGGTGGACTCGCTCTCCGCTGGCCTGAAAAGTTAGAGTCAGTCCTTTAGAGTCAAATCCGAAGCACCAAAATTCCATTGCCTTATTTTAATATCAAAACAAATCCAGTCTTAATAACCACATATACTCCTACCTGTATGATCTGAGCAGCCTGCTCCGGGGTGCCGTGGCGAAGGTCCTGGTCGTTGACTGCCAACACGCGGTCGTTACTCCGCAGTCTGCCGTCCTTGGCTGCCAGGCCTCCCTCCAGGAGATCCAACACAAACACTCCTGACTCATCCGTTCGCCGCACCAGCTTGATGCCGAGCTGCTCTGTCGAGTCTCGCTTATGTAGGGTGATTCTCAGTGTGGCGGGGCTGGACGGGGTGCCTTCGGGGGTGGAGCAGGGCGCGTGGGGCACAGCTGGGGTGGAGGAGGAAGAGGAGGGAGGTGCCCGAGAGGCGCAGCGACGCTCCCTGAGCACAGTGAGCTGCAGGGTGGTGCAGGGACGCGCCAGGGTGGAGCGGGCAAAACTGTGCGGCACATTACTGATGTCCACATTGTTCACCTTGAGGGACAGAGACACATGGAGGGAGCACTGTGTTATGTATATCTTACAAGCCGTGAGTTTATTTGGTATTGTAACATGTACAATTAGGATTATTTATATTTGAAAAACTAGAACTCAAGTGCTCATATTTGACTGAATGTCATTCTGTATCTGTTAAGGCTCCGTTTGATGACACAATTATCATTGAAGTTCATTAAGATGAAAGTGGTGTTACATTAGTGGCATTTTGGAATAGTACAGAAGCAACAAAGGAACGGTTAGTGAAGCGTGTCCTACTTGCAGATTCACACACACACACATCGCATCCGTTTTTGATTGAAGGTAAAATGTAGGTCCAAAACTCATTCTCTTTTAGCCACCAGCTCCTGGGAAATAAATCTAGTGTACATCCATTCTTGCTGCCTGCTGGACAACGCTTTTATCAAAGCTTCCTTGTTAAAAAGTCTAGATGAAACGGCACTGATGACAGCATTGAGGGTCAACGAAGGCATTATTGTGAAGGTCTTGAAACCAAAACAATGAGCCAAATGACACTAAAATGCTCAGTATGTTTGAGGTGAGATGCAGAATCAAGTAATAATTCTGTGTGGATTTGTCACTATGAGCAGCTCCTTTCAGATTCAAAAAGTCATGTGATGCACTGGTAACAGAAAAAAAAAATGAATAGAGCAGCTTTAAATATGAAGTGCAAAAGTCTATAAAGGTGTGAGTGTACAAGATGACTAAGGAGGAATTCAGATGAGCTAAAAGGATAATCATGAAACCCTGCACAAAACATGTACAGCACAGCATACCAATAAAGCACATTCCATATACTGAAACTATCCTAGAAAACAATCACTAATTGTTAAAGTGAAGCTATAAACTAGTTTATAGTTAGTAGAATCCTTACGTGTATAAAAATTAGGATAGATTGTAAACTTCTTCAACAAATATCCCCTGAATCCACTCTCCTCTCTTACCTGCAGTATCTGATCTCCAGCCAGCAGCCTCCCGTCTCGTGCGATGACCCCGTCCCGGTACACTTCTTGAATCACGATGTTGATGAGAGGCGTCTCATTCCCGCCCACGATGCTGATTCCTAGCTCAACGTATGGGTTTGCCCGGTGGACCTCTATGGCAGTTATCTCTCCTTCAGGGAGGGAGGGCAACTTCACACAGCCTAATGGAGGCACAAATCACATTACACGGCTGCACTTCAGAACGTAATTTTCGTGTCTACCTAACATTTGGCATAATGTTGCCTGAATGTGATTATCCTTTTTTTTTTTTTTGTCTGGCTCTCTAGTATCCAACAAAGATGCTCAGTCAAATAAAGGAATGATGTCATACCCTCCTCGGCAGACAGAGGCGGGGATTCAGGACAGTCCCAGCCAGAGGAGGTGGAGCTGACAGAGCGGAGGAGATGGATGCAAGGATTACTGAGGGGCCGCTTCACCCTGGGGACCACACACTCCAACCCAACCACACCTGAAGACAGAGGGACATGCACAGAAGGATTTCTATTATGGCCTAACAGATCTAAACTCACATTGACTTTATTGACAACCTAAATCTCTCCACTTAGAGACAGGACCAGTGGATCGACTCACTGTCTTCTTCAGTGCTTTCCTCAAAGGCAGGGTTGTCGAGGCCGGCATCGTCTGTCCACACAGGCCCATTGCCGGAAGCGTTATTAGGTCCAGTGGGCGGCGACGGCGTCCGGTCCCTCAGGTCTGTCTGTGGGGAATGGGGAGATCTGGGAGGGCTGGTCACCATGGCTCGCTCGTCTCCACTCTCACATCGCGGGCCGTCCACACTCGTCTGCTGACACCGCGTCCCGGGACACCTTTCACCAAGCAACAGGTGTCAGTTTGTTAGTCCATCTGATGTGTAAAGAAAATCAGGTTCGGCTTTAGATGTTTATGCTCATTGGATCTCATCAGGGAGTTTCTCTTTTTGTTTAAAGCATCCACAAAGGAGTTCAGGGACGGGCAGGTTAAAAAAAAAAAAAAAAAAAGGCAGTCCCAACATACTGTAAATAAACTGCAGCACTATCGCTCACCAAACAATATTTGGTTCTATTTTCTTCTTCTACATATTTATTTTTGTCAACCGGTTCATAATTTTTTTAGGAGCTACTACAGCATTTTAGTTTCGTGCTTCCAAAATCAGTGCAGCAGAGGGCTGAGATATCATGACTTGTTCTCCCTTACGCAAGTGAAGCTCCAGAAATGATAAATAATGCAAACTGATAGTGTCTTTTCTTAAACTCATGGTAAAAGCCAAAGTCCTCCATACTGCATACCCCCAGTTTGTAACTTTCTGTTGATTTTGAAGTCTAATTACGTAACCAGTTTTTTTTTAGACATGACAAATCTCATCCAGACCCACAGAAGACTTTATATAACTGTTTTCACAGCTTGAGTAGCGCTCCTCATAACAAACAAACTGATCAGCTGCTAGAGAGATAGAGCGATCCTTTAAACCTGCTTAAAAAATACCAAAATGTCAAGTAATTTACTAAATTACTAATTAAGGCCGACATTCGTGCTCACGGGAATGGACAATGAGCAGCTCCATCTGCTGAGGAAGATCATATCATGTGATCATAAACTCCTAAAGTCAGAAAATGGTGAAAAATGCCTCTCACAAATTCCCACGAATTACCTATTTTGCCCGATCCATAGTCCAAATCACAAAACATTCAAATAAAAATGACATAAAAGAGAGAAAGCCAGCCAATACTCACATTTGTGACAACTTAAATAATTGAATAATGAGGTGCAAGTTAGTTCCAAAAAGTTCACCCACTTCAGCCAGTTCTTTCCCCTAAAACAAACACAAGTCCACTGGAGAATGATGTATCTGTGCAGCCCCATTAATAGCAACTCCTCACTGAGGAACAAGTAAAAATAAACTGACACCCTCAAGGGATCACTGTGGTTTCACCCTTAATTGACTCTGAAGTATTTACTGTGAGTGGAAGCTATGAAGTGAATTATTTAAATGCCTCTGGTTGAGGCCCAACTGATATATCAGGCAGCAGATATCATCGGTCGATGCTGGCCTATCACAGATGCATCGGCAAACGTGTTGTTTGATTTGCACTGATATTAATTATTTTTTGGTGCTTTGGGTAATATAGAAACTGTGGCATCACATAGTTTGTCCAACAGAGTGGCTCCAGTTCCATAGTTTAAAACGTTCAAACAGCACTGTGTCTGCAGCGCATGTAGCAGAGACGCATCACAGCCGAGCACACAGTGGTGCTGAATAAAGTAATGGATTCACAATGTGCTGCTCACTAGTTTGACATAAACATTAGTGAAAAATTAATAAACAACAACTACATTATTTTTACTTTTTAATATAACTCTAACACACTATATGCATAATATTGTCTATATATATGAGGAATATCTACCAATATAACAGCATTGGAATTTTTTATGTTCTACAAATCGATATTAGCATCGGCCCCCCAAAAAACCATCACCACTTGAGCTCCACTTCTATTCCTGCCTCCTTTCCTTGCAAATTCAACATGAAAGACACTCAACATGTGATGTAACACCATGTAGCCCGGTGTAATTCTCTTTTCTTTAATTAATTCTCTTTCTCATCTACCCTTGATCCAAAGCCTTTTCCATTAATGTCAAGGAGAAATAGCTTTGAGAGGAAAAGAGGTGAACTTTTATTACAACCACTTAACACTTTAACTGATTTTGCTCACACACTGGTTGTAATTCGTGTACTTGGGTTCGGGGACTGTAAAAGCACCTCAGTTCTCACACATGCACACCATCAGTAATAAAATAAACCTGCCCACCTTGACCACAGTAGAACGCTGTGTCCTGGCGCTATCCTCTTTTAATCTAATGTCCAGTGTCCGATCCCTAATCTGCCACATAAACATTGTTGACTGACAATGTCACACAGCGGCAACAGACTCTTGGCCCCTGTTAACTATCTTAAGTCTGCAGAGCAGGGGAGCTGAGAGCCCACGTGGGACGAGGTTTAATCTTTACTGAAGAATGTCACGTTAGCCCTCGCAGCGACCTTGTTTGATCTGCCTTAAACCATCTTTTCTTGTCTTCTTCTCGACATAACAAATGTGTGCAACCTTCGCTCAGATGTGCCCTTTGTGCTGATGTGATTGAGAAAAGTTGAGGACAAGGATGCCGTTTACAATTAAGTTTAAAGAGAGAGAGAGCTGCTATGAAATCTGGAATCTTAGGCCTATTTTTAGTTAAGATAAATACCTTTTCTTGTTTTCAGACTATTTTGAGACCAAACAGTTAAATAACACATCTTTTCTTTTAGCATAATAAAAGGGGAGTTTAGAAGTATTATAAGACACATTTACTCACTTTAATACAACCTCACCTGCTCTGACAGCTTCTGTTAGCGAGCTTCAGACAAATATGCAAACATCAATAATAACAAAGTCAGTTTGCTGACTTTCTGACACTGCTAGATGACATTTAACCATTTACCGTTATCTCATAATTGTCACTTGTGGCTTCACTGGCAGTCATTCAGCCAAAGTTAGTTTAAAGACATTCAAATCAGCAGTTGATGTCTGGGGTCGCCTGTAAAAACAGCTGACTCAGAAAACCTTTTAAGAGATTGTTAGCGGTAGCTTGTTAGTGTGAGCTTGTTAAGGCAAATCTTCTCAACTTAACTGAGGTGTTAGTGGATAACCAATCAATAAGCCCGCATCAAAACGCCAATGGATACTACCTTAGCAACAGACTCCATCTCAAGAAAATCCACCTCTACAGAAGTCTGCTCCCAGATCAATATCTCCACCAAGCACAGACACATTTCTGAATGCTTTTTCAGTTCGCCGGGCACCGCTACATTTATTCTGATACTTTCTCATTCGTGTAACAGCAACAACCACCTAACCTGGGTTCTGCATGGCAAACAGAATGAATAAATGAAGTAAGTGTACACACACCGTCTTGCATTTCAGTGTAAGACGTGGAAACAGAGCAACAAAGAAAGTCACCCGAAGAAAAAAAAAAAATAGAGGAAACCACTGAAAGAAGCAAGCTATCATGCCATCCCAAATCATGTGGATCACCTATCCCACTGTGTTGGACTCACCACAGGCCAGGGTTGCCCTTAGCTGTCTCACAGAAGAAGTGGTTGAAAAGGTCTCTGGTGTTGAAGTTGCTCAACATGGTTGCAGAATGAGAACATGAAGCTCCTGGTCAGCCAACCCATGACTGTGGTAGGGAACCACTAATCCCCCGTCACATGACCTACAGCCCAATAATCCCCTCAGGGTCTCACAGCACCTGGTCCAAATGGGCCAAAAGCCAGAGCGTGTGGACAGGGGGGAAACCTTCAAGGTTAAGAATAGTGGCTAAGTCTAACAGGTCTGGACTGTGATTCATGATCTCTCATCAAGCTCTGTTGAGACAGAAGTCAATCACGAGGATGGAGGAGGTCTAACTAATGGTCACTGGCAAGTAAGTAGCCAATTACCTGTTGTCTTTGTTTGACTCCAACACAATAAAGCTGCCTAATGCTGTGAAATCCTGGTGGTCATGCATACGGAGTGTTTGATCCCAGAGTGTGTTTGCATGTATGCATTCATCCATCCATTACATCTGCATTTCAGCATTATTACCTGTGTTTGAGGTGTGCCTCCAGGTCACATCGTGGCATGCTGAGAGAGCAGACTGGGGTCAAAGGGCAGGAGACCGACAGCTTGTCCAGCAGCTTGTGCACCAAGATGCTGGATCTGCGGCAGGCCTGCAGCTGCAGCCGCGTCCTGTCCAGAGGGCAGAAGTCCCTCTCCTGCAGGAAGCTACGTAGGCAGCGGGCGCAGAAGGTGTGTCCGCACGGCGTGTCCAGCGGCTGCACCAGCGGCTGCAGGCAGATGTGGCACACCAGGTCGTCGTCCACTTCCAGGCGGTAGTTGTAAAGGTGGTTCTCCCAGCTGCGGTGGATCTGGCCGCACTCCGGACACAGAGCCTCCAGCGCAGGCTCCACCGGCCCGGCTAGACCCACCTCGCTACCCGGGCTGCCCATTTCGTCTCCTTCAGCGCAACTCAGCTTTGGCACAAAAGACTCCAGTGGGGCTGCAGGGTTGGGAAGGGGCACGCACACTCCTATCCCATAAGCTTTAGAGGGTGAACAGGTTGCAGAGAGGACAGATGCCCCCCAGTGGCTGATGGCACATCACCCTGTAGGTCAGAGGGCAAAGCGAGAGGGTCAAACAGCTGTTTCAGAAAAACAACAAGTGTCTGATTATGTGCTCGTGCATTTATTCATGTGGCAAATGCTTTGTGCACGTGTTTGCATGAGATCGAAAGAGTGTGTGTGTGTGTGTGTGTGTGTGTGTGTGTCAGTGAGATTATGTATTGCTGCTCCTGTCCACTAATCTGGCAGTATAATCTCTCTTTTGCTCTCGCCTGCTCCAATCTTCCAATTCCACAGAGAGGGAATTATCTGGGATTGAGGCAGAGAGAGGACACAGATCAGAGGAAGTGGGATTGGGAAAGCAACAGAAAGGGAAAGTAGTGCCGACAAGAGGTAAAAAGAAGCAGAGACAGAACGATTAAGAGGAGACAGAGATAGGAAGATGGGTGAAAGACATCAATGGGATGTAAAAACAGGCACGAACAAGAACAATAAATGAGACAAGAGGGAGGATGGGAGAGAGCAGAGATGGGTGAGACTGTGAAAGGCATCAAAGAGATGAAAACGTAAAAAGCAGAGGAAATGGCAGGAATTCTTTCAACACTGGATATTTTTGGTTCAGGCCATGTACAGTAGATGCACTCAGTCTCCTCTACAACAGAACGAGAACATGCCTAAAGCAAAGTCTTGAAATATAGCACTCAGCTGAGCAGAGTGTGTCCCCAGAGCTAATGCACAGAGTGTGCGCTAATCATTTCCACAGTGTTACACATCCAAAGCCATTCAGACCTTCAGCCTCTCTCTGTGGGCCTGATGCTGCCAGCGGACAGCAGAGGGCGTGCCTCTACACTCAGCGGGCCAGCCAAGCCACAGTGACTACCTGCCTCTGTTCCAGAGAGGGTCTGCTCCTGTCTCCATGACGACCTGGATCCTGTTCTGTTCAGTGGGGCTTGACATTCAGAGTGTAGCCAGAGAAGGATGCAGAGGAGCCACACAACAGATGCACTTCTCTCAGCAGGATGCCCTGCTCCTCCCTGGTACAGCCTGAAAGCTTGTCAGACAGTGATGATGAGAGTCCCCTTGGTTCGTTTTTTGCTACTTTTTTCGTCTCGTCTCCGTGGCTACCCATTTCTGTGACAACCTGTCTCTCCTGTCTCCTTGGCTACCGGACCGGTAGTTACTTATTTCAGCCTCCTTTTAGTACGTGCTCCTGTCTGTGTGTGACTGGCTGCTTCTGTCTCTATCCCGCAGCTGGACATGAATTAATCATGAGGACACAAGGCTTCTCTGTTTCTATAACAAAGCTGTGACATCACCACATCTCACACACACAGACTTGTGGACATGCAAGCATAAGTCTACACTAGCAAAAGCAAACACACACACACACACACACTCACACACACACACACACATCAAGCACAGGCGCTTTTTAGGTACCAGTCCCTGTGAATAGTCTTTATCAATAAGTAAAGTCTTCAGGTTTTCACTGTGGCAGCAGTTATGAAAAGCACTTAAATCTATTTTAAACAGAGCTGGACTCTGCTGCAACAGATTCCTCTACACAAGTAATAAGAAGACTGGCAAATGCTTGTGAAATGTTTCTCTTTTAATCCCAGTGTGTGTGTGTGTGTGTGTCTGTGTGGGAGTCCAAGGCCATGCTGTTATTGTCATTGCACTGCTTTCTATATTAATAAATAACAGTCTTGGCCCTGCACCTGTCCCTGCTCATTGTTCATTTTTCAGAGATGACAATCTAATCTTGCAGCACATGGGCTGCTACATGCAGGAATTACATTTTCAAAGAAGATGAAATGATGTTTCAGGCCACAGATTTAAAATCTCAGGTCCTGTTGGCTTAGCCTACATTTTCATAAAACCCCCATCTCGCCGTCCCTTATCTTAAAAAATCCAGAAAGGCTCTTATAGCCACTTGCAAGAACAGGCCTGCTGCTGCTGCTGTTCTGCAAGCTCTGTTGCAATAGGCTGCTTTTTTCACAACAGCCAGACATGCAGTGATAACAACCAAAACTGACACTGGTTTAATTGGGATTTGCAATCATTTTCTCTCTCACTGTCACAGTCCTAATTTATTTTGGCAACGGACCAAACTGCAGTGTCATGATGTAAACGATACGCGAACACATCTGTTTAGCCGAGATCCTTTCAAACAAAAAACAAAAAAAAACCCCGTTGCCCCCCCATCTGTCTGACTCCATCCCACCCTCCACAAGCGGAGCAGCGAGGACAGATGAAGCGACAGCGGCGATATGAATGCACAGCCAGCCACACACTGACACCGTTCATGCAGGCGCTGAATGCAGATGTGGTGTTACCTGCTCCGGCTGCTCCTCCGCGCCCTGCGCTCCGGCCCCGACGAGGGGGGACGATAATCAGCCGCGGGACCTCGATCACGCATTCACCGCAACGGACCGTTCCGCAAACCCGCACGAAAACGCCCCCGTGTCTTTGGCGGCGCTGACCCCGCCCACCGCTGTCCGTCAACGGGGAGTGGGCGGGGCCTGAGGCTGCCAATCCACGACAGAGTGAGAGGTGGCTCACAAACCGCCTGCTCAAAAATATCACCCAAAAGTGGCCTTTGTGAATTTATTGAGTGGGTTGAATGTTATTAAAATGACAGTCAAGCTTTGCAAAGAGTACCTTTTATATATGTATAATAACCCAAAACCAATGCAATGGTCATGCACTGCTGAAAAGCAATCTGAACCCAAAACAGGTTTTACTGGGCTCCACTGTTAAAGAACACACAGCTACTGCCTAAAAAGCCTGAAAATTTTGTCTGCAGGTAACTTTAGTCTGGCTGTTAGCAATCTCAGAGAGAAGGGAAGAAGGGCTTTCTATTCTATAAAAAAAAAGTCTTTGGACACAGATTCACCTGGTAGGATTAGGCTCAGAATATTCACACCTATCATTGCAGCAGTTTTACTCTATGGAAGTGTAGAATCTGCAGAATACAAGCAGAAAAATAAGTCAGAGCATAGCCTGAGAGCCAGTCAGCTCTGTTGCATGTGACAGCTGAAATCAGTCTCCTTACAACTCACACTCTGCCTTCACATTTATATATTAGATCTTTTAATGCACAAGCATACTATTTGTTTCTTTAATGAAAAATATCATGTTTTCATTGACGCTTTGGCAATATTGTCCCTTTAACTTCTATTTCAATGAAGCAGACTGATTTTTTTTTTTCAAAATGAAACAAAGATCTAATCTCTGTACATGAGTATATAGTCATAAAATGGGCTATGGCATTGTGTACAGTGACACTTGACCCCAGAATCACAGTGGTCATAGAAATTACATTATTTTGCCAACTGCTAAAATGTGACACTGCTCTGTGTTATTTTTGATGGAAAACATATTCTAACACAAAATACACTCTGTCATTAAAGAAATCCCATTTATAAATGAGATTAAATATATTATATGTTAAATATGTGACCAGATCACTTGTTGGAACTAAGCTGAGAAAAGCTAACAGAGCCATGTTTAAGCTCACCCAACTGGAAAGAACTACTACACCAATCAAAACTTCAACTAGATATTTGGAGATATACTTCTTCCTCTCCCAAAATGTATATGATAATTTAAATAAATATATGAATAAGTGAATAAATAAATAGGTATTTGTGGTGTCTATGGTCAAAATGGTTTTGAGAACTTTGTTGGAAAAAGAAACAAAAGAAAATAATCCAGATAATGACTCAGGTCGTTTTCTGTGTGTTGTTGTTCCTTATCTTTTCTTCTGTATATTGTAGAAAAGTAGTTTGTGTTTGTAAAGGTTACCGACCCATGTGTGGCTTGATAAACAAATAAAAGAACCTTGAAATCTATTCTGTATTTAACAGGTAGCCAGTGCAGGGACACTAGAACAGGAGTGATGCTTTCCATTTTGCTGGTACCAGTCAGGAGTCTTGCAGCAGCTACGGACAAGACAGTGAGGACTGACCTTGACCAGACTACAGAGTGTTATAATAATCGAGCCTTGAGGACATTCAGATACATGCCTTGCTATGTTGCATTGCGATCAATGTAATGTTGTAGACTAGTTTGTGTGTATCAGTCTTGGGACGAATACAATTTCATTCCACTATATACCTTGTGTGTAGAGTTTGGATGACAATACAGGTGACCTGACTTCACTATATGGCGACTACATAGGGCGGCTGTGGCTCAGGTGGTAGAGCAGGTTGTCCTCCAATCACAAGGTTGGCAGTTTGATCCCCCGCCCCTCCACAGTCGAAGTGTCCTTAGGCAAGACGTTGAACCCGACCTTGCTTCCAATGGCAGGCAGCACCTTGCATGGCAGCTCTGTCGCCATTAGTGTATGACTGTGTGTGTGTGTGAGTGGGTGAATGAGAAACACACTGTAAGGTGCTTTGGATAAAAGTGCTATATAAGTCCAGTCCATTTACTTTTCAGAGTTTTTTCTTTTTTTTTAAGTTCCAGCTTTAAGCTTTAGAAATATATTGTCAGTGATGTGTTGTAGATGATAACCAACATTTAGTGTACAAGCTGTTTCGAGGTGTTTCAAGGAGTGTCTCACTTTCAAATACAACACCAAGTCTGCAGATATCCATGGTAATAAATCATTAAGGTAATAAACCAGCAATCCGGTACATCTACAGGCTAATAAAAAGTTCCTGATTATGCACATTGTTAGATTATGTAATCATTAGTTTGGAGATTAAAGTATCGACATATACAACACCACATAAACCTGATACTGATTAACAGTAAAGACAGTAAATTAAACATATCAACTGATTATTAGTTAAAATACAGCTTATTGACTCATAATATGAGTATGTGGTGTGTAAGGAATACTTAATTTGTTATGTTGTGTATATTTTGCTGTACTTGCCTGATTTTACTTGACTATTATTTGTAATGAAGAATTTTTAAATTCATACGAGTGTAATACTTTCACTTTAGTAAAGGATCTATTTGCGTGTTTCGCCATTGTTACCATGCGCTAATGCACGGTATTAACTTTGTGTGTTGTATCTCCTGTAGTTTCCTCTCTCTCTTCCAGTAGCTCTCTGCATGTATTTCTGCCTCTGCAGCTGCACAGATCTAATCTGCAACCACTTGGCCCACTAGTCTGTTTAAGTTATCCTGTTTTTTGTATGTCTGTTTGCCTCCGTTGTCCTCTTTCTTTACCTTTATCCTCCCCCATAGTGGTTGAGGTAGATGTCTACCCTCCCTGAGCCTGGTTCTGCTGGAGGTCTCTCCGTGTTAAAAAAAAAAAAGAGTTTTCCTTACCACTGCCATCAATATGCAGCTAAGGAAATTTTTTGGATTTGTTGGGTTTTCCATGTATACATTTGTAGTCTTAACTTTAATTTTAAAAATAATCAGGAAATTTGTTAAAATATATAATATTTTGGGTTCTTGATCTACATTTAAGTTAGTCATGCTAATTTATATCTTTAAATTTAGTTTCTTTAAATTCCTTTATGCTGTTTTACAGTGTAGGGTCAAAACCTTAATATTTCAATTAGTCAGGTAAGTTAACTAATATAATTTTGGAGTCTTAACTTCAACATTTAAACTTATAACACTAATGTTATGTCCCTGCGGGCAAACACTTTGGCTAAACAGCTGTTGTTCGTATACATAACAGTGACTTAACCGGTTTGTTATTTGGTTTAACCGCGCAATAAACTAAATCAGAACTCATATCGCAGGGAAAATACGTTGGTTTTGATTTTTTGATTTTTATTTTAAATGAATGTTATGCTTTTGTAAGATAGTTGTGTTGAGGTTTTGGACTTAGTGAACGTCAGACTGATCAGGCATTGTTCAGGGCAGCTAAAAACAGAGGGTCCTCGGCGGAAGGACCCTGCTGAGAGGTAAACAAGCGATGTCGCGTTAATTAACGTGCAAGCATCGATTTTAGTTGAATTAACTTCGCGTGTGAGCGTGTAGCCGGACGGGAGGTGATGGCAGAAGATAATGAGCTGGAAAAGTAAGTGAATGTGTCGCTGTTTGCTCTCTGTTAACTGTACAGCTGCTGTTTGCTCACACTTCGGGGCAGTTTACCTCCATAACCGTTACGCCGCTTCGAGTGCAGGAGGCGTATTTTTGGTCCACAGCTGTTGTATTTACTGTGCTGTAAGACGAGTGTGAATGTGTGGCGACTGTAAGGAAACAGACACCGTTAGCTGGCTGTGCCGTGTGGTTAAAGGTCGGCTAAATTAGTGGCTCTCCTCTGCTGATACTCTGCTGATTCAGCAGCTCAGGTCAAACCAGGACACTGGCGCTGTCCCTCATTCACTCCTAATGACTCACTTTCTCTCACATACTCTGCGTAACTCAGTTTTCTCACACTTAATTAAATGATTCTCCCTTTGGCTCCCTCTTGAGGTTTTGTGCTATTTTTGTCCTCGACTGCTCCCCAGTTTCGTCCCCTCCACATGACTCATTTTTGTGCTTTTCTTTGTTTACCCATGCAGACGTGCCATAGACGAGCTCCTCAGGGAGACTGACAGAGCTCGGGTGAGAGCAGAGACGATGGGCCCTGCAGGATGGTGAGCAATGTGTTTGACATGCCATCTGCATCAGCCTGCACACATCTGTCAACTGTGTGCATGTCTGATTGTTACTTATCCACTTAACTGCATTCATAAATGGGCATTTAGATTCAGTTTGTGCACAGTTTATCTGATTAATTCTTAATTAGTTTTCTTGCTCAGTTTTCAGTAGAGCTGCATGTCCGATCACTTAACTCAATAGTTAATAGCTTTTAAATTACCCACCAACTACTATGATAATCAATTTATTGGTTTACATTTTTTTTAAGGAAAAAAAATCTAACTTCTCTAATTACAGCCTCTTAGATTGAATTATTTTGTGGTTTCTTTGCTCCTTTATGACAGTAAACTGAACATCTTTGGGTTGAGGATGAAACAAGACCATCAAGGATGTCATCTGGGGCTTTAGAAAACACTGATCAACATTTGTCACCATTTTCTGACATTTTAGAGCCCAAATATTTCAGGTATAAATTGTGAAACTAATCAACCGATTAAGTTAGTTGCAGCCCAAGTTGTCAGAAGACTCTGTGACAACAATTTTACATACTCTTCCCACATAAATGTATTTACCGTACTTGGCCTACATGAAAATGGTCTGTTGTCACACTAGTTTTCTGGTGGAGAACATGCAAACTCCACGCAGAAAGATCCCGGTGCCCCCACCAGGACGCGAACCGGCGACCTTTAATTAAACATGTAAATAAATAAATAAACAAGGGCATTTCAACAATGTTTTTGTTGGAGTTTGTGTTAGTCTACATTTCTAACCTTCTAAGTAGTGAATTTAACTTTATAACCAATGTATTAATGGGTAAAAACAGCTTCATAACGATACTGATAAATGTTAGGATCCTGGTTTTGTCAGGAAATCTTGCAAACTGCATTGTGTAGTTACTCTTGTTTGTTTCGTTTGTCTTGGTGATTTTGCCATTACAATTGTCAAACCAAAAGAAATTGATAACTGGTTATTTGAGAAGTTTTCTTGAGATTAAAGTCTAAGACTGATATGACAACAACTTTCATGTATAATAAATCACAACAAAGCACTTTCATTACATAAATCAGTTTTCTTGTTGACTAAGATATTCACATGAATATCATCTAAAATAACAGCAACTTAACCTGCAGAATTTCTCAAAAGTTGCTGTTTTGCTGTTCAGTCCAAGAGTACAGTGCATACATAGGATACCAACCTCTCACAGATCAGAGTTTAGAATTAGCATGGCCATAGGCAGGATTGTATAAATTCTGAGGTCAAGAATTTAAATCCCCAGTGTAAGTCTCGTTTTATATTTTAAGTAACACAACGAGGTGTCTACATTCTGTTTCAAATCCCTAGCTAGAATATAAGTATTGTGGAAAACTACTGAATCATTTATTCTGATGAGGAATTAATCCTGGAATTAGCCTATAAAATACCCTTCACATGTTTTAAATCAGTTTCACATGGATTCAAAGTGGGAACAGGGGCAGAAAATCCCTCAGTATCCTCAGTGGTAGCCACAGCCCTGTGCATGAGGACCTTTTAAAGTTAATCTGTCCTGTGTTGTGGTGTCACAGTTATTAGCTCTGATCCCAGTGGTGACCATCCATCTGTCTCTGAGCGGCAGGTGTCTAATCTGTGGGGTCACACTGTCACATAGTTAAAACAAATGTGTCTGTTCACACCTCTGTCAGGTTGAAGTGCCCTCTACGGAGCACCAACAAGCGCTTCCTCCTCAACACCCTGCGCTCCACCGGCCTGCAGCGGCGCACCGGTGAGCCCAGAACCGGACACTCCACCACAAGAGGGCGCCTGAGGAGTGAGTCCCCGGACAGGAACGAGTCCCCAGACAGGAGCCGGGACCGCAGCAGAACACCTCCCAGAGATCACAGGAGTAATGGAGGCCACACAGACCATAAACATCATCACAGGGACAGCCGCAAAAACAAAGATAAGAAGCTGGATAGAGATAGAGACAAACACTACAGACAGAGAGACGACAGAGACGGCAGACATGCCGATGGACAGAACACAGACAAAGACAGACACAGACTTCATGAATAGAGCACATCTGTTTGTTGAGGAGCTCTGCTTCTCCAGAGACCGGTCCCTGTTCAGGGAGCACAGAGGTGGACTTGAAACTGAGCTTGTAGCAGATCAAACGCCTCAGAACTGCAGACAAGCTGAGACAATCTGTCCTGCTCACCTGGAGTGTTGGAAGGAGACAGAAGACTTGTTATTCCTGCTGTTAGAAAAGGACTTAACAGCACCCACAGAGGAGTTTGGCTTATATGTTGAGGTTCAGTAGACTGTGTTTGATCCCTTTAGTAGTCAAGATAACATCATTTTAATGTTCTTTTTTTTGGCTTTTCAGTAAAACATGAGTGAATAAAGGGTTGAGTGGCCTTTATTTTCCCAGGAAATCCTTTATTTTTAGCTCAGATTTTTGTGCTCTCCTTCTTCATACAACTAATTGTTTGGTTTCTCCTATAGAGGAGGTTTGATTTCAAATATAATGTCATTCTTCTGTCATTATTCACTGCTCATAATGTTTACATAAGCCATGCTGCTGTCGCCACTGGGTAAGCACATTTTATCGCGTGTCCAACTTTTTGACATGTGTATAGCAGCTATCAGAAAAGCTTGTGTTTGTCAAAGGAGAAAAAAAAATGTTTTCCTGACACTCCTACATGTGCCTGACGCTCAGGGAAGGATTATTTCAATAAGGCTGTAATACCAACAGCAACTTTACTATAATAACAGTCGAGTGATTCCATGCTGACAGTATTTCCACAGGTCTCTGTGGGGTTGTTGGGTTTCAGGCCAGCAGATGGACATTTGCTCAAGCGTTGAGAGTCTTGTTTATATCTTTGCTATCCATTTGGCTCGTTTCCATGTGTTTGAGCTTATACTCCTTTTTATTGTTCCACTGCGTTTTACACACGTGACAAGTGTCTATTAAAGGTCTATTACAGCAACTCGGAGCTGCATCACTCCCACCTTATAGGCCATTATGCAAAAAATTCTGACTGGAAATGGCTTAATGTTCATCATGCTTCATAAATCACGTTGTCTATCTCCACTGTAGTGGGGAATAGCTTCGGTTAACTGTTTCCTTCCTCTCTGAAACAGTGATCAAATATAAACACCATTAAGCCATTCTGCAGGGGGTGTTTTGTATAGAATTGGTTTGCTTGAACTTTATTGCATCCCTGAGTGCCCCATTAAGATACCGTGGAAAGTGCCATAATTGCTTTTGAAGAACTCAGTGCAAATAGTGTATTGATAGACTCTTCGGAGGTAAAAGCCTGGTCTTCCTGTACAATTTGCCTGAGAATAGGTAGATTAGGCCTATCTTATAGTAGAGGGTCCACAGTGTTGGATAACGTGTGCAGGCTGTGCAGACACGCTCCGTGCCCACGGCGGTTAATTGAGTTCAGTTTCTCACTCCAGCCTAATTGGTTTACCACGAGAACTGATGTTTAATGGGGCGAACGCGCGGCCGCTGAAGGCTAATGGCCAGCAAACATGGCGAGAGTGCAGCAGCAGCTCTTGTGTTTGTTGTCGCCAAGGGCCCTTCGCGCTGAGACTGTGGCACAGGCGCGCAAAATGGTGTTAAATGATGCATTTACAAAAGTGTAATGGGTACATTTTAAACGTCAGAAAAGAAATGAAAAAAGAGGGGGACTGTGGAAATACGGGCTGTGATGTTTGAGCTTTTCACCAGAGTTTCCAAGACAACTGTGTCTCCATCCTGGTCTCTTATCTCGCAGGTCAACCAATGTTTGCGCCCATACATATCGATTTATCGGCCACAGTGTGCAGACAAGAGGTATATCCATATAAATTGTCGATTGCCACATTGTTTGAGGACAATCCAACATGTCCCACATGAGAAACGTGTTCCTTCCCTGCGCTCTAGACTAATACCTCTCTTAGTGGAGGCAGGGCCCGCTGATTCACCTGTTCTGTGGCGCAGCTGTGCGCGCAGACAATGTTGGACGCCAGGTAAACTTTGCGGTATTTGCAGAGTGGCATTGATTTACGCGCTGACTGTTCAATTTACTGAAGAAGAAGAAGAAAAAAAAATCCCGCAAGCTGCAGAATATCCTGGAAACTGGGAGCAAACAGTGAAACCAATGGCTCGGGCTCTGCAGAGTCACATGGTGACAGAGTGACACACCTGTGTGGAGCCGTGAGGGCCTCGCAGTTGCGCCAGAGGCAGGTAGAGCTGAAGGTCCACGCCGAGGCAGGGCGCAGGTGCGGTTACATGTGCGCGCAAACGGCCTCGCAGCTCTCCGGTCCACGCCAAGCCATGAATCGGGAAGATCATTATTACTCCTCTCAGGTTTTTAAAGACTCCTGCGCCTACCAGAGATCACAGGGGGATGAGTACAGCCACAGCCCGCCGCCCTGCCTCTACATGAGCAGGCAGGTTCACTCCGTCTACACACCGCCGTCCATGGGAGCCCTGGAGCAGGCCAGCCTTCCTGACATTGCTCCTGCGTACAGTTTGCCCGGCATGCGGGAGGATCCAGGTGTGCCTCAGCTCCAGCACCCGCAAGGGATCCAGCAGCAGCAGCAACAGCAGCCCCTCCAGCCTCCAGGTTATGGTGACGCTGGGGAGCAAAGCAGATATCATCTCCCATTCCCCTGGATGAAAACCACCAAATCCCACTCACACACCTGGAAGGGCCAGTGGGCAGGTAAACCCTCAACCATGTCAGCTGATGTGTTTTAGAGCGAAATCTGACCAGAAACGGAATCTGAATGCAGAATTTCTCCAAGAAGTGCTTGATTTTAGTTTTAAAAATAGGCTTCATATTTGAATAAATTGACAGTTTTTATTTATTTTATTTTTTATTTTTTACAATATTAGTCTGCAGTCATAGTAGGTCAGTTTCAGCGGACTCTGTCTGAGCTGTAATGACATCATGCTCCCAACAATATGAACCTGGGTGTTTCAGTTTACCTTGTCAGTCAATTTGTAAAAGGCCCGGAAGGTCAGCGTTTGCTTTAACAGGTCTTATCGTTACAAAAATGTGAGGTTTGTCTATAACAAAACATTGCTGGAGACTGTAGAATATAATAAGTTGTTAAACACCCAAACGTACAACAGTCGCTTTTGATTGACGTGGGCCTGGAAGAAAGGGCCTGGTTGTGTATTTACACTGAAATCTAATGTAAAAAAATAAACAAATAAATAAAAAATCAGCTAAACTAAAATGTTACTGAACATTTGACTTTGTTAAAACTTTCTGATAGAGGTAGGAGTGTTTCTAATGGAGTTCATTTTGACAAGCTTTCTAACCAGCGCGTTTGCGTAAGTGGAAAAATACGTCCTAGAAAGTTTCCCTTAGCTAAAATGTACTTAAATAGTTCTCTGATTTTTCTAGTATCCAAAAAAATCTTCAAAAAATAAACATTTATTCTGATTCACTCACTTAGTCGTAGGTTGGTGCATTTTATTAATGACCAACAACGTCGATATTATCATGCGTCACCGTGGCCACCTTTTGGTTAAGTTTTGCGCACAGCTTTGTAAGCACAATTCTGGGAACATTGTAGAGTAATGCACATTTTAATATCAGGTAGAAGTTTAGAAAAACTGTGAAGTTGACAAATAGGATGTGGTTTGATTTGAAAGTGGCTGATGGAGTAAGCTGCAAAGGTTTCTAAAACACAAATCCAATGTAACAGGGAGGAGGCGGTAAAACTCTCACTAGTGTCACAATAAGCAAGCATTTAAACTTAAATGGATATTCATTCAGTCGTGTAACGTTGTTACAATTTAACAAATATATTTGCTTTTATGTGGCATCTACTTTTTTTTAGGTTATAAAGTCACAGTGAAAATTAATTCAGACAAAGAGTGTTTCTAGAGGGAAAAACAAATCGGCTGATACTTGTTTTTCTTCCCTGATTAAACTTTTAATTCAAATCTAAGTGATTTTAGTTTTGTACAAACCAAAATGTTAAATGTAACACTATTATAAACAAATTGATTGATAAGGCTAAAAAAACACAGGCTGAGCTTTCAATCTCATTTGAAGTTCAACAATTTCCCTGAGGTCTGCACCAAAGGGATCAATAAAGTTCTGTTCTATTCTATTCTATTCTATTCTATTCATTATATATAATAGGCTAGCTTTGGTGGTAGTTCTAGAATTTATTTCTTTATTTTCATCGTGTGACTTTTTCGATTTTGATGCCTGTTTTTGGAGAAACTGTTCATTGGAAGTCCCAGAAAAATGATGTGTAGATGGATGTATTTAAAAAATAGAAACATAAAGCAAAACCAAATCCCTCTTCTTTCACTCTTTGACTTTCTATTTCGAAAAAAAAAACAACACAAAAAACATTTGCGTGCAAGTCACAGGGACCAAACCACATTAGAGGGACTTTATGTTTGTGCCCTCAGATAGCCTATCACAAACCACAATAATTTATCAATGTAAACTCTGGTTTTACAGTGTTGCTGTTTTTATTTGATCTCTGGTATGAATTTTAGATGTGGGCCACCACGCGCCCTGCATGAGGAATACGTAAGGAAACAAAAGCACACTCCACCAAAATCTTATCTAATCTCTAAAATAATTTGCCCTATTACCTTCACCCCAAAAATGTGCAAGTTACCCTGAATTAAAGTAGGTTCATAACGTTCATATCACTTGTTGTTTCTGAATTTTTGGTTAACTCTCAAGTTATTGTAAGTACCATGTCCAAGTGTGTGTGTGTGTGTGTGTGTGTGTGTGTGTGTGTGGTTTCTGCAGGTGGAGTGATCAATGCCTAACTTATCCATTTCTTTCCAACAAGGGCTGGTCATTTCTACAAACGAAACACGATTGTCAAACTTCTTGATAATTAATAGGTGCAGCGAGTTTACAAGAGTACTTGAGATTTGAGTCCAAACAAGGCCGATAACGTTCAAATAACTTTGATAAATGACAGCTACATGGCGTGTAAGGACACTGAGTCTGTGTTTGTGGTGTTTTAGGGCCCTACGTGATGGCGGAGACGGAGGAAAACAAGCGCACGAGGACTGCGTACACGCGCGCCCAGCTGCTGGAGCTGGAGAAGGAGTTCCTGTTCAACCGCTACATCTCGAGGCCGCGCCGGGTGGAGCTGGCGCTGACCCTCAGCCTCACCGAGCGACACATCAAGATCTGGTTCCAGAACCGGCGCATGAAGTGGAAGAAGGAGGAAGACCGCAGGAGGGCGAGGGGGACCGACCCGGACCAAGACTCCTCCATCACGTCGGGAGACCAGGGGGAGGCCGCAGGAGGGGTGACCTCCACCAACGGACCTCACGCCGCCACCACGCCCCCTGTTTCCCCGCTGCACGGCCACACTCTGTCCGGGTCCAGAGAGCCCGCGTAGATCCAGTTACGCATTCAAAACTGGGACCTAAAGTGACGTTTCAGGGACTGTTTTACTTCATTCTGATGGCAACTTAACAGAAACAGACTTTAAAACTACATTTTAAGGCGGCCCCCTTTGGGAGTATTTGTATTTATAAGATTGAGACAGTGATGATGGGCCTCACTGGATTTCATATTTTGGACACCAGATGGCATGCGGAGACAGCACAATCACGCAAGGACCAACTACCTTTCCCCATTTTAGAGGCAGCAACAAGGACTCAGTTGCACCAGCTCTTGTATGGTCACACTAAGTTTGACAGTGCGTTGTTTATAACCTCAGACAGTGAAAACTTTAGGCCACAATCATGTTTATAAATGTGCGTAAAATGTCAAAAATGTGTATTTTCCATATATTTGTCCACTTGTACATAAACCTAAACTATATCATGTAAATTGTTCAGTTAGAATCAGTGATGCACATCTTTTAGTGTTAATTATACTGTTTGGTTGATGAATAACACACATAATAAATTTGGAATAAAGAATATATCACAGCCTTTATGCATGATCAATGGAAGTTTTTCCTGGAGGTTGAAGTGGCTCTGTGGAGATCCAACATGAACTGAAGGTTCATAGTTTGTTCGGTGCGTCACAGAGCATTAGACCTTGGAGACGCAGGCGGCAAATCTTCTTCACCTCCTCGATTCCTCGTTCCCTCTCCAAGGCGCGCTCGTTCCCGCATCGCTCGGTCAGCTGCCGCAGGATGTTCGCTTTGTCGTTCATCCGGGCGCAGATGACAAATGGAAACCCGAAGCGCGTCTTGTACTCCTCGTTGAGCCGGGCCATGCGCGAGGCTTCACCCGAACTCAGCGTGTCCATCCCGGCTCGTGCCTGCTCCTCGCGCGACTCCCGGGTCAGCGTGCCACTCTGGAGATCCCTGCCCGCGAGGTCCGGGTGACACCTGAGGATCCCTTCTTTACCTGAACACACGTGGTGACTGATTATTGCATCCAGTTTGGTTCTTTTGATGACCTGCGCCATTACGCACAGAATAAATGATTCACTCTGATGAGCTACAAGACAAAACATAGTTTGAAAAACGATTCAAATGATCACCTGATTCTGGGAGATTATCGATGAACTCAGTGATCGCAGCCTCCAAAGCATTTAAGCTCACAAAGGGACGCCTCGACCACACGGCGGCTGTTATTATTGGACATTTCTCCACCACGTTCCCGAAAATATTCACAAAATCCTCGTAAGGAAGAGCATTTACTGCGGTGATGTCCATGTTTTTTTTTTGGGAACACTCTTTAGCGGTTGCACAGGCAGTGACCTTCGGACAACAAGGGTTAATGCACTGGTGGACGCACAGAACAAGGCCCCCCCATGTCTGGCTGTGGTTAATATTTGCTCAATTCAGCCAGCTGCTGTCATCTGACATTGAAAATAAGAGTTGTGCTAAAAAGTTTGAAGGCAGATGCAAATTTTAGACACAGGTTGTCTCCTGCAAAGTCTGGTCTCTGGCGTCTCCTAGTGCATAAAGTGAGAAGCAGAATTTAAAAGTCAGGCCTGTAAGTAAGATGTGTTCTTTAGTTCCCAAATTAATGTTTAGACTCTCAAAAGGTCTTCACGTAAAGGTGGAAGAAGTGTTCAGATTCTCTACCTGCACTCAAAAAAGGTGAATTGTTGGACCAACTTTCCTACAAACAATGAAATGAAGTTGAGCCAAATTAATAAGTAATATTAAAGCCACTGGTTTAGGATACATGTACTTAAATACCTAGACTTCTCTCAATGAGCACTTTGCATTGCTGCAACTAAACTTTAAGAAAATTCAACTTGAAGTTCACAAATTTTCTAACTTAACTATTTGCAGTGGCCAAATGTAAAATGTGAAACATGTTTTTTTTTCTCCCCCCATTATGCTTTTAGACTTTTTGTCTTTGTTTGAGTTGCAGCAGAAAAACTTGAACATCAGATGCACAATGCTAAATGAGTAAAGCCTAATTTTTCACTTGCAGCATAATTAGAAAAACAGTTAAAAGTAACAAAATGTCATTTTAAGTTGACGGAATACAGAAATTATACTGCCATCACCAAACAAGAAAGCTAAATAGATTTATGTAAAAAAACAAAAACAAAAACAAAAAACAATGAATTCAGCTACAGCGTAAATAGTAGCAATACTGAAATATGGCATCATTCAATTACAAGTAAGAGTTCTTGGTAAAAAACATCACTGAGTATTGTCAGCTTAATATACTAAAAGTATTGAAAGTTGTAGTGCTTATGATTATGTTCCCTGTCAGTGTTATACTTCTATATATCATCAAATTTATCAACATATTACATGCAAGTTAACATTAAACAGAATTATGCTGTTTCAGTTGCTGGAGGTGGAGTGAAGTTCAACAGGAGTTTGTTATTAAAGATTCTATATTGGAGCTTCAATTTCTAAAAACGAATCCGTGTGTTTTTACATCAAATCTTAACACGTAAACTAAGCCTGCAGCTGACATAGATGTAGCAAAGTAAAAAGTACAGCATTTCTCTCTTGAACATGTATGTGTATAAAGTAGCAAAAAATGGAAATATCCTATGAAAGCAACAATCCTTCAGAAATTTGTTGAAGTACTTTTGTTAAAGTACTTAGTTACTTTTCAGTATTGGGAATCACACAATGTAGAGGAAAAAACATGTTTCTATAATCTTTGATATTTAATGTATGGTCTCTTCTTGTAGAATCTTGAATAGTTATTTGTCTTAAAGGGTATTTCTATTACTCATATAGGACAATCTGAGAAACACACACTCATTTAATGAGTAAAGTACATTTTATTGCAGGTATAATGCTTGCACTTAACCCTCTTAATACCTTCAAATTCACTGACATCTTTTATCCTTTGGTTCGATTTGACCCCAGCAATTTAAACAGACAGAAAATATCATAATTAAAATTGTTACCCACGTGTATGTGTAAATAGGCCTTTAAATAAAACTGAAAAAGTTATGTCAGTAACTTTTTAGGAGATGTTAAACATCGAATTGGGTCAAATTGACCCTAAAGGTAATAGGAGGGTTAACCCTTATACAATACAGTGTAAAATTCTATTGTCATCATTAAAAGCATTGCATGAAAAAAAGAGATATATATGTATAAAATAATGGAGCTTAAACTGCTTGTAATAGCTGTTGATATAAATGTATATACTTTAAGGCAAACAGATGTCATATTTACATGTCTGAAGTATACTCGTAAAACCTGATTTTCACTTTTAGCTGCACAAAAAACTCAAAGTATACAAAAATACTCAGACCACATTTTTATCGTAAAAATATACACTTACCAATCACTTTATCAGGTACACCTGTGAAATGTAATGCAGTCCACTACAACAGCTGTGTCACCTCATAACATACAAGAAGAGGACACTTGGCATTGGAGGAGATTGGCACTGGGTTGCATTAGATTTCATAGGTGTGCCTAATGAAGTAGCTGGTGAGTGCAGTTCACCGAAGAACCAAATCCTCGATTTAACCCTGCAGATAATGCTAATATATGCTACATGTGTTGTATTCTATCCCACCTACAGTAAGCATCTTAACACTTATAATATTTGAATAGCATACAAAGAAAGTACATTCTACTTAAAATGTTGAGATTATTATATGAGAATAATATGAAGTAACGGTTACATAGATTAAATGGTTAGAGCATCAAAATATAACAGGTGATCACTCTGTATCTGAAGGCTTCAGAGGCTCCTCCTCAGCTGCCACGGTGTCTGACTCGGGTATTTCTACTTTGCTTTCTTCACTCACATGGTTTTGACAGTAGTCGTTGGCTGACTGTGTCTTGTTTTCGTCGCGCTTTGCCAAGGCACAAATGTCCAAAACAGCCGCCGCATTCTGGTAGTCGCTGGAAGTCTGGTCGAGCATGTTGTGGTAGAGCTGAAGAAGGAACAAGACTCAATAAGAAAAGACCAGATACAGTGTTTGCGTCCTTCATCCAGCGGTGGAGATGACAATGTTAAACTGTGCTTCAGATGTTTTTAAATGGCTGTTTGAGTAGAATCTTCCAAAAATATGTTGACCGTTTCTGACAGGCCTACCTTCTCCTCTCTGTCTGTCAGCTGGTCGCACATGAAGGACACCAGCTTGGAGAAAGATGGACGGTTGCAGGGATCCAGTTCCCAACACTTACACATCATCTCATACCTGGAGGACAGAGATGAAATTTCAAATTTGTAAAAAGCTTTGTTTTCAGAAAAGGCGTCATGTCCATAAAGATGTAATGTTATCCACGATATCTACAAATCAGAGGAAGCTGGACTACTGTGAGAACAGCATTTGTCTTCCTTCTAGAAATATTCAAACCCTTTACTAACATAAAAGTACCAACATAACTATGTAAACATTAAAGGTAAAAGTCGTACAGAATCATTCTCAGCCATATTTACTGAAAAGTAGACAAAGTAGTAGAGTAAAATAGTCTATTTCCAAATATTAAAAAATGATATTATTTGCTATTTTTTTTAACTGATGTATTAATGTGTACGTATGCTACAAGTTTATATAGGTGATTTTGGTTGCTTTATTCAAACTAGTGAAAACAAAACAGTTTTTAATTATATGAACAAAGAACAGAATTAATTTTAAAAAGGAAAATAGAGCTGCATTATAATTATGGAAAATGAATCCTCCCACTGAAATGCAGTGAAATAGAAGAAGATTGTGTCAGAAAACAGAAATATAGTTAAAAAATTAGCAAATGTACTGCATGTATCTATATCAGCAGCCACCAGCATGTTTATTTATCGTGATTTATGCTGTTATTTAGCTCTTTTTTGTAATGATTGTAAATGTACTGTATCTATTCATGGGATTAACATGAAGGTTGCATGCAGAGGGAAGACACCTACATAGACTGGTCGGAGTAGTACGGACAGTCCATCTTAAATCCTCTCTCAATTATTGAATAGAACGTGTGGTCCACCTTCATGCCGGGGTACGGAGTGACACCTGGGAACAGCAGTTTATGGTTATCATAGTGCAGGAATGTACAGTGTGTTTGTCTTTTAAAACGTGTCTGTGAAAGCTACCGAGTGAGAAGATCTCCCAGAGCAGAATGCCGTAAGCCCAGACGTCACTCTTCATGGTGTACATCCCCTGAAAGATGCTCTCTGGGGCCATCCACTTCACTGGCAAACGCACCTGGAACGCAGCAAAAGCCACACGACGTGAGAAAAATGATCAAGAACTTCCCAAATGAATGAATAATGTAAAAATAACGTCTGACTTACATTTCCTCTCACGACGTAGTTGGAGTCATTGTCGATGTCCCGAGCCAAACCAAAGTCACCAATTTTCACCAGCCTGCCTTTTGTCACCAACACGTTTCGAGCTGCCAGGTCCCGGTGGATGCACTGCAGGCAAACAGGAGCAATTATCAAGATACTGACGTTTAGAATTTAATTGAGAAGTCGCTTTATTTGTATAAGCCGACATGAACTCGAAAGGAACATATAATGTGTTAGGAAAGCACCTCTCTTTGGAAAAACAAATGCACAGATTCTTTTTATTCAAAGTAAGATACTGCATATAGGGCTGCAGCTAACAATTATTAATACTCTGTTCATCTGGCAGTTATTTTTTAAGATTGAATGACTGAAGAGTTTGCTCTATTTAATTTCCTCAAGCTGTTTTGTCTAACTGACTATCCAGAACCCCCCAAATTTAAATTCACCATCACAAAACACAAAGAACAGCAGCTCAGAATCTCAAAATGATATTATGACCCTAATGCTTAATTGATCAGCAAAATATTTCTCAATCAATATTCTGTCAATTCATTAACTGACTTGTTATTTCAGCTCTATTAAGGCTGCTTGTCACCTAAACGTAGAAATGTATGCTCAGTAAAGAGTGTGATGAGTTTAAACACTTGCTGGACTGCTTACGTTCTTGGAGGAGAGGAACTCCATTCCTTTGGCCACTTGGAAGGCAAAGCTCACCAGATCGTCGAAGGTCAGGGCCTCTAGGTCTTCTGTCTGATCATCTGAGCTGTCAAAGCTCTCTGGATCTGCAAACAAACTTTGTTCCGTTATGATCAACAAAGCTCAGAGTGCTCCCTGCTCAGACCCTTTTTTTTTTTCATTTCAGAGATCTGCATGCTGATATATTATTTCTCAGCATGATAACGTGCATGTTCTTCTAGCTTTACGCGGTGTTTCTGACCTTCATAGCCCTCCATGTCGCCGGAGTTGAGGGCGAGGAGGGCGATGTCCTCCTGCCCTCTGGTGGCGGAGGAGCCGTACATTGGCACGTAGTTGTCCACCGTTGCTTCTGGCTCACTGAGAAGACATAAATGTGGCATGATTGTGACATGGCACCAACCCTACAAGCAGAATCATTTACCGAATACAGACGGAATGGAGGCGGCACCTATATATAAACCTGTGTACATATTTGTCACTGCTCTGAGTGGACATCACATATATTCTCTCCTCAGTGTTGCGTTTCTTCCCACCTTGGCTTTTTCTTCAGCTGCAGGTTGTGGTAAAGGCTCCTGAATCGATCCTTGGTGAAAGCATCAGTCACAGACTTGTGGTAGCGTTCACTGTTGTTTTTCAGGTAGTTCAGCAGGTCCCCAAAACAGCAGTACTGGAAGATCAGGTATATGGGTCCTACATGGGAGAAAAAAAAAAGATGATCACAAATTATGGCACTAGCTCCCAGCTGAAAAAACTACCTCAGATACAATCAGGTGTAACACACATTTACAGTGCGTGTGTGTAATCAGTCGTGGTAAACATACCCGTGTCTGTGCACGCGCCGAGCAGGTTGACGATGTTGGCATGCTGGCCGATGTGAGTCAGCATCTTGAGCTCTGACATCAGAGCCTCCTTCTCCACCGACTGGTGTTTTTCTGCAGGGTCAAATACGAGATCAGCAACCGAAATAAGCACTGCGGCACTCCGCGTTTCCCTCAGGGAGTAAACACTGACCTTTAAGCATCTTGACGGCCACCTGCTGTGAGACTCCAGGCTTGTTGATACCATAAGCTGTCGCCTGCACCACCATGCCAAAAGCTCCAGAGCCCAGTTCTTTCCCTGGAGAGGACATACTTTCATTTTGCTCATATGGACATTAAAGGAGTGCAACTTTATATGTGTGATGTAGTGAAACTATGTACAAGAGCAAACAGGCCTGGACATGACTGAAAAGCTAATTACAACATGTAATATATCTAGTCAAGTCAATTGTACTTAAACATAATTTTGAGGTGCTAGAACTTCACATTTTACTGTATACGTTTACTGTTCTACTTACTTTGAATATTGAAGTTTCACATTTAAAAAAAAACACCCAACCATATAGCCTTACGAAACCAACGCGCTGTTGCAACTGTTTTGGCTTGTGGCCTCTTAAAAAACACTGTCATGCTGGGGCCCCTTGTCCTGTTCTTATGATATTGATAGTAGCTCCACCAAAGACACACTTCCTCTCTAAACTTCTCACATGGTTTAGTTCAAATAACAGTTTGAGGCCCAACGAGGTGATGCGTCACCAAAAAAACAAAGATTAGAGTCAAGAAGATTAATTTATAGCAGGTTTGTGTAGCAGAACTTTGTTTCTTCCTCTTTCATCTTTAATATTTTCCTTGTGACCATTCAAGTGACCTCTATTGCTTATACATTGATTATAAGTATCGATAATTTCATATATTTGGGACAGGGACCACTTTTTTGTTCTTCTTTCTTTCTTTTTTTAAACTTAATTTTGCATGCAGGGCTTTGCTTAACTAAAGGGCCTTAGTACCTCTTCCACTACTGAAATTTTGTATCATGTCTAATGCCAACCAGGATTCATACCCAGTTCCAGGTTCTCTCTGGGAAACTCCCATTTCTGGTTGTACTCAAAGTCCTTGAAGTTGATGTAGATGTAGTCATTGTCATTGGGTCCAACCATCTGGATCATCTGCAGCTGAGACTGATACTTGGGTTTCTATTAGAAACACAAAAGGTTTTGCATGATGTCCTCATGTGTGTTTCCTTTTTCTATGTGCTGATGAGTAACGTACATGTATACCTTCTTTTTGATAAAGTGCACGAGCACCATGACGACTACTACCAAAGCCAGGAACAGAACCAAGATGCCTACTTTCAGCAGCAACGAGTCATTATCATTTGGTGGCCCACCTAAAAAAACACAGAAATGTATGCACAACAGGTTTAATAATGACAACTGTATTTTAGAATTTTGTAAGCAAAATATAGGCTCCAGCCCCCCGCCACTATAGTGAGGATTAAGCGGTGTATAGCTAATGGATGGATGGATGGATGTAAGCAAAATTGTTCGTCCTACCTTTGGCAGCCATTGGTGGGTACTGGTAGTATATTGGGTATGTAATTTCGCACCAGGAGCCAACTGAGTTTGTCAGGCAAAACCTCAAAAGGTGTCCATCCATCAGATCTCTGCTCAGTGAGCCCTTGATCGTCTTGTTACAGAAGACATCAGAGTCCGTTTGACGGGAATTTGGGATCTCTTTCCAAGAAGATTCTGATTTACAGCTGCAGAGAGACAAAGAGAAGGGACCTTTAATAATCGGGGCTACGTCGCCTTCTGAGCTGAGCAGCTGTGAAGGTAGCCGTACCTGTCATTGGACGGAGAGCAAGACATCCAGGTATAATTAGCTGGTACAAGACTCGCAGTCTCAAAGGTGAAGGTATTATTGTTTTGCTTGAATGTGAATTTTGGTTTGTCTGGAAACAAAATCAGTACATTATAAGGACTGCAACATTTAATATATGACTGAAAAATACATTTTAAAAATGTTAAAATTGCACAAAAGTCACATTGACCTACCGACAACACACACTGATATTGCCTTTGTTTGTTTTTGTCCTCCGGCTTCCAGGTGTAATTTATAATTTCCTGATCTGAGAGGATTGCAGAGCTTCACGGTCCTGAAAACACAAAAACACAGTGTTACAGCCAACGACTTTGAATGAAATAGTCAAGAAGTCTGATATACTGTAAAGAGTTTATTGATATTGTACAGATTTCCCTTATTTTGTTAAATTACTGGATCACTTTTTTTTAATGTGAGCCATAAAAAAACAATGTCCACATCAAGAATCTGTATATTTAGAAATAGTAATTTGTTCTTTTACATTTGCCCATAAAATTACACTAATTTGCTGTATTTATATTAGAAGAAATATTATTATTTTACAGATATTTGCCATTAAAAAAGTTATACTAAGGATTGAAAAATGGTAAATAATGAATCACAATTTGTTGTTTTACTTTGGTGACACATACAATTACACAGTTTTCCTGTATTTAATTCAGCTGAAGACGTTAAGCAAAGACATTTGTTGTCATTTTCACAGTATTTGTTGTCTGTTATTGCTCAAAAAAACACTGATATTTTTCACATTTTTACTTGCTGACAGCTTTTCTTTAACACTTTTTGGAGCTTATTGATAGCGTTAAGCTCCTGCTTCATGGAACTACCTGTGCTTCGTCACCCATGTGTCCCTGATGCATTTAGTCATGTTTTTATCGGGAGCCTCCCAGAAACAGTGCTGGAGCACAGGATGGTAAGAAACATTGGCGTGCAAGCAGGTTCTGGACGCGTTCTCAGCCGCTAGGATCTTGACTTTATCCAGCTGGACGGAGAGGAAGCCTTCAGCTGAGGCAACACATGAATAAATCAGGGCATGTACCACAGGCTTAAATTTCAAAGAAACAAAAATCATTTAGAATTTGTCAGGGATAACAGTTGCAATAGATCCACATACAAAAAGAATAAAGTGAAATGAGGTCTACCAACCTTGGACATGAATGTAAACTGACTTATTTTTATTCTCTGAACTCATGCAGGTGTATGTGCCGCTGTGCTCCACGCTCACTGATCTGATGAACAGGTAAGTCATCTCACTGTCATAATGACTGTCACGTTTAATGCACATCTGGAAGAAAAACACATCGTTATGATTTGAATGGTGAAGAGCGATACAGTGACAAAGTCAGCTTTCAGACAAACATCAAAGGAAATTTGTCCACATGAAAATTTAGAGTTGTTTCAGTATAAGCTGTACCTCCGCCTGTTTTCCACATACTAATTTGCTGGCATCCAGTATTGTGTCACCATACTTCCACGGGGGATTGGAATTGAGTCCTCGGCAGCGAAGCAGTAAAGACTGACCAGGGCTCAGGGTGACAGTAGAAGCCTCATCCTTTGTCATGACGTTGCTTTGTAAGTCTGAAACACACGGTAAGGCCTCAAGTCACAAAACACAGTATATCTTACAGTCAGTTTTTTTTTTTTTAAATTTACTCTATTTACTTTAATTATTTGCCACAGTTTGATTACTTAGAGATCGCCTCTGGCCTCTGAACTGCTTTTCCTCTAGTAAAAACTGAGCAAACTCGCTTGATTCTGGAATAATTTGTAATGATTAATGACAGATGTATTTCATTTACTACATCTTTTTTTGTGTTTAATTACCGTAGTCATACAGTTGGGTGCATTCTTGTCCTTCAGCGTTAGTGGCACAGCACATCACTCCTTTGTCATGATAGCCAGAGCTCGATATCATGCTCACTGACTCTCCGTTGTTTCCAATACCATTTTGCCCATCAATGTTTCTGTCCAAAAGGAGGAGAAACATTATTATTCACAGAATCAAAATAAAGCTGGTATCTGTGGACTACATTATTTTCTAGAAATATACTGTAAAGTGTAAGTGTAAATGTAATGATTTACATCTTACCCAAACCATTTGATTGTGGGTTTTGGGGAGCCTTCAGAGATGCACTTAAAAAAGGGGGAAGTCTTTTTGACATTTACACGATCCAGCATCAGCTGAGGTGTTGTGGGACGTTCTGGAAAATATTAAAAAATGCAAATTTATCAGCATCAAACAGTCTAGAGTTTGTTTGCTATGTTGACTGCTGGCTGATCACTGCACTAGAGAGAAGAAGCGATATGAAAGAGCCGATACTCACTCATTACTACATGAAGAAGCACAGTTATTGAGGACCTGGCCGCATTGCCAGTTTCACAGAGCAGTGTGTAAGTCCCTGAATCTGTCACAGAAAGTGGTGCTGTGACCAAGGAGTGACTCCCGTTTCTGTCGAGCAAATGCCTCAGTTTAATTATATACACATGAAGAGATGAAACACAGCTGAACACACACACATATTGATTCACTCACAGCACTGGATCTATCCCTCTGATCCAGTGGCAGACAGGATCCCCAGCGAGGCCCTCCAGGGAGATGATGAGTTTCTTGCCCACAGACAGCTCTACGCTGACAGGACCAGATGCATTCAGATAGTCAGCTGGCAGAAAACATGTCGCCTGTAAGATAAGACTCACCATTTAATCCTCTTGCATTAGGTAGCATGAAAATATTTACTGTGGGAAAGATTTTGTATAAATGTTTTGCTGAAACATAAAACAGATTGATGAGGTAGATTTAAGGCTTAAAGCACATTACACTGATAAAACTATTCCTGTCTTCACTAGACCACGTACACTTGCATGTATTAACTACAAATGAATTACAGCATGGTGCAATGTTCTATATTTCTGAGTTTTACTCTTCCTATCCTACAGACAATGTAATTTTTTGAACAGTACTTTTGCTAAAATATCAATTAAATAGTAAAAATGTGTAGCATAGGGAGTTATATGTTTTTTCTTTGTAACTGAATTACATCTGGTCTGTCACCTTTAAAGGTTATACTAAAATGACACAAACTGACAGATTTCAAGAAATGAAACAAATTATTTTCCCTTCCTGGTGTTTTTACAGCCTCTTTCTGCTCTGCACTTTTTTTTCACTGCGACCATATTATGCAAACTGCTCTAAAATACACTTAAAATATCTTTGCTTAGTCTGGTAATATGGGTTTATATACACTTGTGACAAAAATACAAGCATTAAATAGCATTGGTTTTGTCTCAACCGCAGCTGGTGTCTTTACTCATGTATGTATGTGTACAATTCATGCACATTTCAGTTCAGACTCTTTGCGTAGTTCTGTGTCCACTGGGGTTTACGAAAGAATAATAATAGCTTTGTTCTTTGTGCGTCAGTTTAGAATTACCTAACGAGTTGTTACTCTGGGTTTGCTGATCAGTTAAAGCAGTTGTTACCTTATGACTGGATACGCAGACCTCATTCTCTGCACCATCAGAGCAGAGCGCTCCGACAGCACACAGCAGCAAAACAGCTGGAAAGACAGAAATTTGTAACTTTAATATTTCAAATCAAATCAAATCAAATCAGATCAGGTTTATTGTCATTTTGCTGCACATATTCAGTAGTGCCGGCAAGATGAGAGAGCGTTTCTTCAGGATCATTAAAGTTTTGCAGAATGAACGCCTGGGATAGGCAAGACACTAAACGTGTGTATATATATAATATATAATATGTAATATGTAATATATATATATATATGATGGACTCAGGAATTCTTTTTTAAAAAAAAGAAAAACCTTTTATTTCAAAGGACAGATCAGTGCAAATGTTTTAGAAACTCTAACAATTGTAACACCTGTTATAGAGATAAATTAATTGCCTGGTTTAAGTCTTTCCAGTACTTTAAAAGCTTGAATACACAGTACACAAATTATTATAGCATAATCTTACATAACACACTATATACATTTTTAAACAATTTTAAAAACCTGATAAAGTTTAACCCTAACTCATGTGATTAATAGAGGGAACACGCATACTCGGACTCTGATGTTTGGTATTACTCGTCTCCCTGAGCGCTTCAGTTGTCACAATGTCATATCAACACAAGTCATTTGCTTCTGATCCACAAGGTTCCGCATTCTGTGCTAGAGCTGAATGCTGATATATCAACACTGGATACTGACAATAACCACATATCTAATAGATAATCATTAGGTTCTGACCGGCGACAGCAAAATGCTCTAGTGATTTAATGCATTAAAAAAAATAACTAATTACACATTATCTTAACACCAGTTTTGACAAATGTTAGGCTAAGGGGTCTAAAAAGAAGAAAAAAAGTATTTCTAAATATCCTTAGAACTAAGGCCTCACTTAAAAGAAATTGAGAAGAACTGTACTTTCCCCTTGATTCTGCAGCCCCTGTGACTCAGCCTACAAAACGGGGACTTGAAAATAGTCTTACCCGCAATCATATCTCTCTGCCTTCGCACGATGCTGTCTTTCTGTCAGGGTTACATACTCAGTCTCAGGTCAGACTGAAACTGGTGTGCAAGATGTGTGCGAATATCGTTAAAACAGAGGAAGTACAACTGCAAATAGTGACATCATTAGCTACGTCTGGAGCCAAGGTGTAAAAACCAGGCTGTATTTGGGCCATCATGAAAACCTGTGAAAAATGTATAAGATCTTATCTCATGTTTTAAAATAGATGTTTTAAAAAAAAAATCAAGTATATATTTATGACAGATGTGTGATTGCTGTTGCAACACTATCCACTTACCTATCTACTAAGTTTTTATTAAGAAAATGCAGGAATGACAGTTTCCTCCTTTGAAAATATTCCAGATATTTATATAAATGAGTGAAACCATCCAGTTTTGATGTTTTGTGCAGCAGTTTGGTCAACTCATAAAGTTTCAAATGTGCTATATAAATAAATTTGATTTGATAATAAAATATTTTTCAAAATCTACTAATAAAATACTTAGATATAAAGTTGTGGAAGCACACTAAAGCTCAATAAAAAGAGAAGTGTAATTTCTCTCTATGTTTTCAAATGTGTAGGTGTGGCTATATTTTTGAATTCAGTAAAGTTTCGATTGTCTTTGCTCAATCCTCTCTTTTTTTCAGTATTAACCAATGCAGACAGCAAATGACACTGACTAAAACCACAGATCCTGACAACTTTCAGACTTGTTCCCCTGTAGTTGCTAATAAACCGTATCTCAGTGCTGCAGGTTCAATTTGCGGCTCGCATTTGCAGCAGGTAAACTCTGCCAAGCGCTGTACCCACAATGCAAAGCCATGCTAGCTGGTGTGTAGCAGAGCAGCCTGATGCGAGCAAAAAACAACAACAGGCTACTTTGCGAAGAAGGCAGCTGCATGGAGAGCGACAACAACGACGAGCAGGATTTCACGCATGCAATGACATTTCTTTAAACCAAAATGCATCTTAGCCTTAGAATGTGAGTACTGCGGGATCTTAAGTGTTCTTCACCAGCTGAACTGATATTAATCCGTTCCTTTAAGGGGAAACTGTTTGCACGCTAGCTGGCTAGCACGCTAGCTCTCTGCGTCTCTATGTTTGAGTGTCTTCCGGCAGCAGTGGCGGCAGCGGCGGTGCCATGAACAGTGGACTCCCACCTTCAGCTGCTCCGCTCGGGGGTGCCGGGATACCCAATGTCAAGGTGAAGTTTTGCCGATACTACGCGAAAGACAAAACCTGCTTTTATGGAGACGAGTGTCAGTTCTTGCATGAGGATCCGTCCATGGCAAACCTGCCGCTGCACGGCGGCGGTGGTAGCCCCGTCCCGTTGTCCATGGCCGGCGGTGGCGGGACGCCAGCGGGGTATTCCCTCGGCGGCTCCGCGGCCACCTGCCCGGGTGGTGGGGGGACCGGTGTGTCCAAGAAGAGCGAACCACTGGGGCCTGCAGGCACGTCTCTGGAGGGGCAGCTGTTAACCAGTGAGTAACTGACTGTGACTTTACTTTTGGGCCTTTTTGAGCTTTGTTAAAATTTAGCCCGAGGATCCACTGAGGCCTCCGAACCCCAAAACAACGTGGTTTACGTTTACCTGCCAGACATGAGCCAGAGCCTCTCGTGTGCAGCTAGCATGCACTGCTGTCTTTAGCAGTTTAGTCAGTAGGTTCGTCAGGAGGTTGCAATAGTTAGACCTGCTAACAATCTCTAACATTAGCCATGCTGCTGCAGCTCACACCGAGGAGGCCTGTTGTTTTTGTATGACAGCTGTGAGTGGGCAGAAATCCGCGATCCACTAACATTAGCGGGAGTAGCTATTAGCTGGCTAGCGCTAGCTAAACTAGCATTAATTTGACGTGTTTAACTAACTTTACTACATGTAGCTTTACGTTCAGAGAGGCGATATCACTATTGTTACTGGTGACGTGACTTTTTCTCCAGTTAAATGTTGTTTTTGTGAAGTGTAGTGTTACTGTTCGTGTGTAAGTTTGGTGTTTGCTAACATTAGCATACCCCCGCTAGCAGTTCACGGAGCATTGTTTTTGCTTTTTGTTGTCGTGTTTTGTCAGCGTAAACAAACAGCAAGTAGCCAACAACCACGTGTAAGTCAAGTGTTAAAAGCTTCCAGTTCAACTTGAGTCCTCAGAAAGTGTAACTTGTCTCTACAAAGTTTGTTAGAAGACACTCCTGGTGGGTATCACCCTGTGGCAGGCTGTAGTAGTGTCTCACTCTGCAGTAGTGAACTGTTTACATGCTTTCTAATGAGCTCAGTGAATGAGCAAGGAGGGAACACTGTAGTGCTGACATTACAATACACACTTTACTTTCTGGTCTCTATATAGAATTATATTTTGGTTATATCATACTAGCTGCAGTCACTATTTTCTAAACTTAAACTGGTTTTTGTCACCCACAGTCCCAGGGATGGAGGGCGCAACCCTGAGCGATGCCAATCTTACCAACTCTTACTTCAGCAGCAGCTTCATTGGAGTCAATGGGTTTGGAAGCCCAGCAGAGTCTAAATACTCAATGATGCAGGTACAAGAGGAAGGATCCAGATATGTCCAGTTGTTGTAAACATCTAACCTCAGATAGATGGCATTAAAGTATTTCTGCTTATGATATGCTTGTAAAATAGACTGAGGTACTACTATTAGTTATTTAAATAATTTACATGTAGCTGGTTATTATGCTGTCAAGTTGCAGGATTTATTTGAAGTCACACTTTTTGTCATGGCATAAGAGTATTTGGTGATATTTTATTGATGAACATAAATGCTCAGTAGAGTGACATTTCTTGCACATCTCTCCTTGATGCTGCTCTTTAGCGGATGACTACCAGCAGCAGCTCTCCCAGTCTCCTCAACGATGGTGCCAAGAACTACAGCCACAGCACTCATGGTGAGTTGGTCTCAGAGCTCTGTGGGCCAGTAGCCGACACTCATACACTGAACTTTAAAAGCCAACTCTTTACGCTTGATCTTTCACAGATCCAGTGAACTCCCCGACATCCTCATTGTTCAGTGATTTTGGTGCTCTTAGCATTTCCCAAAGGAGAAAGGTGAGCACACAAACATTTCAAAGCAAATATTTAAAGCACTTTACATGCTTGTTAATAAGCAATAAAGTATGATAAATTAAACTTGCATCTACATCCAAATTGAGTTGTCTTTTCCATGAGCGGTAGATTTATTGTATGTCTTGCATGGTGTTGCTTGTTTCACCAGGCTCCTAACCCGGCAGCAAGTGAGTTTATCCCTAAGGGAGCTCCACGTATGGCCACCATGGCTCAGTCCACTGTCCAGGCCTTCCCCTCGCCTCTCTTCGCACATCCTGGTCTCAGCAGCTCCACAGCTGCTGCTCTGGCTCCAGGTGAGGGTTTGCTGTGGAGAAATACCACTTGAGAAATTACCTCTGTTATATATCTGCTTTGCTCCACTTTCTGCATGACTCTGTTTTATTTTCCATTTTTAGCCCTGAAATTGTTTGGTTCAGCAAGTATGGGAATTCCCTCTTGTGTATAGCACGACTACTGTGCCGCTGTGAAACAAAATCTGCAATCTTTCTATCAAACATTTTATGTAATTGCAGCCAGTGAATGCTCTGTGCCTTTTCTTATAGTAGCTCTTTTTTTTTAATCTCCAATTTTAGGCATGTCTTTGTCTGCGGGATCTTCCCCTCTCCACTCCCCAAAAATTACACCACACACCTCGCCTGCTCCTCGTCGACGCAGTCATACCCCAAACCCTGCCAACTACATGGTGCCCACCACCGCATCTGACCAGGGCACACACATAATCCAGAAAGAGACTGTAGGGGGGACCACCTACTTTTACACAGACAACACCCCAGCACCAATGGCTGGGATGGTACGTATACAAGTTGCAAACACCCCATAGGGCTTTTAAATGTCTGAAGCAAACATAGAAAGATGCAGCATTACACAGTGATGGAAAAAAATGAATGTCAACTACAGCAAAACATTTAAATCTGTTTCTTAAGACTCAATCTGGTATGGTGATCTTTTAGGAGGCAGCAGTGTTCGGTCCTTGTTTTTGCAAACTACATAATGCTTTAGTGTATGATTGCGTGCAGACCACTGCAGACATTCTGCTTTTTTAAGCTTTTGGTGGAGTACTAAAGGTTGTAATTTGGTTTCCAATGACATTGTTACATCCGCATAAGAGTTTCGTTCCATCACATTCATTTGCGTAACAGTACCAATTTCAACTTAAAAGCAGCGTACATATGATCAGACTTGGTTTTCATTTCTCCATAAATAGGAAACTGTGTTTTTCTGGTTTCATTGCAGGTGTTTCCTACCTACCATATCTACCCCCCCACTGCACCCCATGTGGCTTACATGCAGCCAAAAGCCAATGCCCCGTCCTTCTTCATGGCAGATGAGCTCCGACAGGTATTGCCCAGTTGCTCTTTTTTCACCAGTCATCCTCTTTCTCTTCCTCTCCACCGGGAATGTCTGAAATCCTTGTTCTCTTGTTTCAGGAGTTGATAAACAGACATCTAATAACCATGGCCCAAATCGACCACTCAGAGAATCCAGGTAAAGTGTCCACTGTGTTAGCACGACAAAGCATTGCTACTGATGTGATGATTTATCTGTGTGTGCAGCAGATATGTTTTTGCATCATGTTAAATACATTATATCAAACAAAAAGCATTTCGATGCTCTTGCAGGATGTAGCAGTGACACATGTGTTGCATGTACCACAAAGAAATAGGTCTATGCTGTAAATAAAAAGACTTTACCACAGTCGAGGCTGTGCAATACAGTTTGCATGTGTGTGTGAAGTTAGGGTTTGTATGCTTGGTTTTGAGGTGAATTTTCTACGTGGAAGTCATAGTCTGCCGCTGTGACCTAAAATCATGTCCCTGTACAGCCCTACAAAACACCAGTTTTCACAATTCCTAGAAAACGATCCCATAATTCCCATGCGGTTTCCTCTACATCCTTTCCTTGACTTTTCAAGATAACTAGATGACAAAGGAAAGTGAGGCAGTACTTTCAAGGGCTGCGTAAATAACCCAAACGAGCCTATGAGGAAGAAACGAAAGACGAAACGCAACTCAATGGCTTTAAATGTGAAATGAAAGAAAAAAAAGTTTAGAGACGCTATGTCGAGATGAGAGCAGGCAACGGCAGCAGCAGAGACAAACAGCTGCAGTATAGTCGCAGCCTTCAGACTATGCAGGAAGTCACAGAAACGCTTGCATCCTGTTAGATATGATTCTGATTTGATCAAATGTCGTCAGACCCATATATCAGTTTGTGCGCACTTTCCAATACTTGTATCACGGCAGTGCAGCCTATTTAAATACTACACAAACAATCTTGGATCTTTGTTGATTCTTCGGTCTCCACTTTACATGGATTTTTTTTAGTCTGTTCATATCTGTACAGATGTCATATTAAGAATCCTCACATCCCACTTCTCAGAAGTTTTCGTGTTGGTAAATACTTACATATTTGCATTATTCAAATGTTAATATCCAATAGAACTGGACTGTGATATATTGTAATAGGAATGTATTCAGCCTATGAAAAACATCACTACTGACCATATAAAACCAAAATCTCTCTAATTCAACAAAAATCTAAAGTTTCTGTAAAAACATATTGTTGAGCCACATCTAAAGCAGTGAGCTCTTAGATCAGGTGAGAGCCCAACATTTCCCATCATGCCGTGAAGCCACACAGTTTCTGCATTGCAACTGCAGAACCAAAACCTGCAGCCACGTAAATCTAGTGAGGTTAGAGTGAGAATGACGATTTGTACAGCAAGAGTTGTGTCTCTGCAGTCTGTCATTTTGTGCAAAAAAATAAATAAAATCTGCTATTGAAAATATTTCTTATTACGGGTTTGATTTTGTATGCAGCAATAGTGTCCCTTATCAGACACATGCTACGTGTTGGACTGAACTATTCGTTGTTGGTTTCACAGAAGTTGTTTTATACTTGTGCTACAATTGTGTGGCCTGCTGCAAAAATTCCAACCTCTGTAGCACCCGTACTGTGCAAAAAAGTTAACATACAGCCAGGACTGATGTTGGTGTTCACAGCTAAACAAACCAACACTGCATGTTTTATGTCACATTAAGTGGAGTATGTTGTTTGTGGGCTCTGTGGGTCTTGGTTTCGCTCACTTACTTGTTGCTAAATTTGTGGTATTAAGCCAAAGCTGTCAATAGTCAAAGTTACATTATCGTGCATGTGTGAAAACAAATCATGTGATAATACAAAATCAGACATTAGTGCTTTTTTAGTCTTGGTCAGAATTTTCACAAGTGTGATTACCTAGAGTCTAATTACAGTCTATCTTTTTTATTTTTTTTTGGTTGCGTGCCTGTGAGTAATGTGTTACTTATTTTTTTCTTGTGAAACTGCTGTTGGGTTTCATAGACGTACCATCTGAGGTGGACAGCTACCACAGCCTGTTTCCCCTCGAACCCCTCCCTCCTCCAAACCGCATGCAGAAGACCAGCAACTTTAGCTACATCACCTCCTGCTACAAGGCGGTCAACAGCAAGGACGACCTGCCTTACTGCCTGAGGAGGATACACGGTAGGAAATGTGAACGCACAAGTCTTTCAAAGAAGCAAAATACAGATGCTGCAGAATGAAAAAAGAAACGCCCTGACAAATAATGTAACCATGTATTGAGTCATTTCAAGAATATGTATAGTTTAAGATGTTGTCTTAGTGCCTCTAGTGGTGTCATCTTTCTTCAGTTACTCCTCTCTAACCAAAGTAATGCATAGTTTCATGAAATAGAAATAAAACTGACATTTATAAATCCTTAAGTTATTACTTTTAATGAACAATGCAAGGCATGTTTGTTTTCTCACTTTTCTTAGAATAAATATGAAATGCATGGGATGTAGTGCTGGTGTTATCACGTCTAAAGGTCGCACAGGATGCAGCAGCATATCTTTTAGTTTTTTAATTTCCCATATACAGATGTGTCTTTTATTTGTTATGTGGCCAGGTTTCCGCCTTGTTAACACCAAGTGCATGATGCTGGTGGACATGTGGAAGAAGATTCAGCACTCGAACTCTGTTACATTGAGGGAGGTCTTCACCACCAAGGCCTTTGGAGACCACTGTGAGTTTCTGCTACCAGTAATGTGTCCTCACTCGTGTGTGGATTTAATCAAATGCATGTGTCTCCTGCATATGATCACTTCAATACTAAAGTTTTCTGGTTACATAGTTAAAGTTTTTTGTTTTAGGCTGTTTAAAATGATTCTACATTTTTCGTCATTAACCACAACAGAATTCAGAAGAAATTCAGCTCCAGTATTATTCACATCACGGTGACATGCATTTATGCTCTAACATTAATATTCCTAACTGACATGTCATTGTCTGAGGTTACCAGGAGTAATGAAGTACCCACTTAGCTCATAAACACTCGAGTTATGCACTTCATTCTTAAATTTGATAATTTAGAGTGACAAAGAAAAGCACTTGAGGGTCTAATTTGTCCCCTCTCCCTTTTTGTCCCCAGCGTTGGTGTTCTCTTATGATTTTCATGCAGGTGCAGAAACCATGTTCAGCAGACACTTCAATGACCCAGCAGCAGATTCGTACTTTACGAAGAGGAAGTGGGGTGAGTTAGTCTTTCCTCCCTTCCTCTTCCACCCTGAAATAGACCCAGCATCACCTCAGCCGCCTCTCTGTGCCCCTCCATTTCACACATCTAGACTGTGTTTACTTGTTTGGTAATGAGGTCATACCGCCAGGTCTACTTGGATGTGCGATTTCCTGTGTATATTGCATGCGGTTGTGCACATGTTAAACACTTGATGGCTTAGACTGTGTATAAAAAACCAAACTGGCTGAACTAAAATGAAGACACCTTTCTGAGATGTTTAGAGGCCTAAAATTGAATCTTCAGGACTTCAGGAGTCTGTACATTGACCTAGTTTGACAGTTGGCATGTGCGTGTTTTTTGCGAAAGAGACGTGAGGACTTGGAGGAAACTGTGGCTGAAACTGATCCTGAGGCAGGTGCTGCTGTATAGCCTACCTACAGGAATGACAGACAGGGGAAGCAAAACCACCCAGACCTCTGTCTGTGTGTTGTCTGTAGCAAACACTGATAAGGAACATGAACATATGAATTGTATAGACACAAAGACACAAGTGTCTTGTTGATGCCAAAACCCCCCGAAGCACTGGATGATATTACCCAGAAGTATTTCTTTCTTGAATATGCTATAGGGAAACAAACTTTTTATCCAACTCTGGCGTGGTCTGTGTGACATTGTGGGTTTGTATTGTGTAGTGCACACCCTAAAACTCTGTCGCCTAGTTGACATTACACAATGTCAGTGGCTCATGTTAGTGGTAAGAGAAGATTACAAGTAAGAACATGTTTTCTGCTACCAGTAAGCTACGTTTCCTCACATTTATTTTGTTCATAGTAGAGTGGAAACTCGTGGTTGATGGGTAGAAAATTGTTCCTAATTATTTAGCAATCTTGTAATCTTTCAGGTCATTTTGCAAGTAGTAATGCAGAACATCCCTGAGGTCCAGCTGCTTATTTGTGCCGAGTTAAGTTTTATGCATTTGTAAAACGTGTAGCTCTGGCACAAAATAAGTAGTTTTTACACTGAGCTTCATTGATTTATGTTGGGTATCGTTCATTATTTTCTGACGAAGAAACCATATTGTGATTGGATTAATCGACAACATAATTAGCAGCTTAATCAATAAGGAAAACGAGGTCAGCCTGGCTTCAGCTTGTGCTGAAGATAAGATTATCAGGGAAGTCGGTGACAGTTTGAGGTTTAGTTCATAAGTGATGTCTAAACCTCAGGCTGCTTATGTGTGATAACACATGTTTCCATGTGCAGGACAACATGAACCTCCTCCACCACGGCAGCACGCAGGTCTGCTGCCAGAGTCCCTGATTTGGGCCTACATTGTCCAGCTCAGCTCGGCCCTGCGCACCATCCACACCGCTGGCCTAGCCTGTCGTGTCATGGACCCCAGCAAGATTCTCATCACTGGCAAGACCAGGTATACACAAAAAACACAACTCAGCAGATGACACCTCATCATTCAGCAGGGGTAGATTAATGCTGTTCATTACAGCCTGTCTCCTATTCCAGTTAATGTCTTTGTATGAGACAGCATGAATTTCGTTTTCAACTTCAGGTGTGCATATCACTAACTGTAAAAACCGTATTAAAAGCAGAAGAGCTTTTTCAGTCGAGGCTTCCTTTTTTCACAACCATGTGGTTGTGTCCACTAAATGACACATACTAATTATATTAATGATCTCTTATCTTTCAAGGTTACGGGTGAACTGTGTTGGGGTGTTCGATGTCTTAACGTTTGACAACAGTCAGACCAATCATCTTGCCTTGATGCCACAGTACCAGGTATTTTTGCTTTATTTATCGTGCTTCAAGTTAACTTCACATGAAAAGACTAGCCTGTTGCAGCAATAACTCCTTTGCCTCACAACCTGAGCATTTGCGGTTAAAGCTCTTTTCAAATGAAACATTATGTCATTATGTGTGTTTCTGTGATGTTTTTTTTTTTGTCCTGTAGCAAGCAGATCTAGTGTCGCTGGGCAAGGTGGTGCTGGCTTTGGCATGTAACTCCCTGGCTGGCATTCAAAGGGAGAACCTGCAAAAGGCCATGGAGCTGGTGTCTATCAACTACTCTTCAGACCTCAAGAACCTCATTCTGTAAGAGCAGGGCTGCAGCATGCATTCTGTATGTCATCAAACACCTTCTGTATGTTTACATGTTGTTGCTCGAGCACATCAGTTTTCTTGCAGTGAGCAACTTCCTTAGAATTACTTTGACCACAAGCTGCAGTCCCATGTTTGTATGACAGTCATGCTGTCCCAAAGCTGTCACAGTTTTATCTTGTGCCTTTCAGATGTCAGCTCAGGATAACGTCTGTAAAGAATAAAGGCTTTCAAACCAGTATTTGACAGGCATCTGCATAAGGTGCAGTTTAAATCTTTGAGTTAGCATTTTAGTCAAAAACTGTATGAAGTTTCAAAAGCACTGTGGTTTAGGAGACATATGATCTCAATTTTTAAACAGCTTTGGTGCCCACAGCAGGCACATATACTGTGCGTCAGTCATCTTCACTTTATAAAATGGTGTAGCTGAAACTGTTGTGGCACGTTTGCGTGTGAGACAGCAGCCCTTCCCAGTAGCCGACAAGCTGAGAAATGTGTTTGTTGTGACTTTCAGCCATTCATATGAAGAGCTGTGAAGTTAATGGCAATGACCTTGCTGTATTTACAGTACATTGACTTATCACTTGTAGATACCCGGAGAGAACTTTAGAACTGACCTTTGTGTCTTGACAAAACTGATGTATTTGCACTTGAACTTCTTCTTAAACACAGTGTGCTCATACTGCCATCCAATGTGGCTTAATGACACGTTGGCTGAGCTCACACCGGATTTTATTAGTAGTTTTGCCTGATTGGTTATTCACCTGCTCCTTCCAAAACTCCTGGAAATGGTGCAACCAGGTGTAACAAATCTAAACCAGCCAATCAGACAGTGCTGGAGTCTGGTTAGTAAGTAATATCTGCTCTTTTTTAATGAGTGGGCATATCTGCAAAAGTATGTTCCTGCTAAACTATGTTTGAATTGATTTTAATTGTCAGACGTGATATAGTCAACCTAATAATGACACTGAAATGAAAGCCATTAAAGATACGATAAAGTTTTAGCAGTGTTTTTGCATTTTCATCTATGATACATAAAAGCAGAATATGAGTAAAAAAAGGCAACTGCCCACATTAACTAGTTGATGAGGACAAAGAAGAAAATGCCTCTCTGTTGTGAAGTAAAAGTTGCCTGTGATCTGCACAACAGTAACTGAGTTTTTGTGTGTATGTATATGCAGGTATCTGCTGACTGAACAGTCTCGCCTGCGCAGTGTCAATGACATTATGCCAATGATTGGAGCGCGATTCTACACACAACTAGATGCATCGCAGATGAGGAATGATGTCATTGAAGAGGACCTGGCCAAGGTAATATGAAGGGTGCTGGAATTATATTCAGAAATGCAGCAATCTTTGTCTCATAAAGGTGCACTGACTGAACGCATATCAGGAAATGTATGATTCAGTCGTGTTTACTTCAGGCTGATATTTTGGGGCAGTGGGTCGAAGTAGGACTTTGGCTCTCCTGAACGGGAAGTTTGCGTTCACACATGTTGTATGGTTGTTGTAGGGTTTGCAGTCGGTCTTGAGTTTAGTTTCCCCATGTTGATGTGAATGTGTGATCTGATCTTATTTCTCACGTTGTTCATGCCCCAACTTCCTCTTCTGCCCTCTACTAATGCACCCAATCTCATAGTTTGTGTGGATATTTGTACCTCCAAACTTTTTTATTTTTTATTTTTACTAGATGCCAAGGCGGTCTCACTGTACATTCTGTCACCACTAATGCAAAGTTGAAAGGGAGAGATGATTGCAACTTATGTTAAGGCAACGGCAGAAGATTAGAGCAAGAAGTGCCACTCTGTTGTGATGAAATGTGTGTAGCTTTTCTGGCTGATGCTGCCTGTAATCTGCAGATATCTGCACCGGGGCAGAAAGTGTAAGCATTTTCTGTTTATCAGCCCATCTTTGCATTTTATGTCAGCTGAAAGTCTTTCCCTTTAAAAATTGCACAATATCCTTATTTGATGCAATGAAAAGCAGAATTTGTTCTAAAAATATGATCATTTTCGATAAACCTACACATGAACTACTTTTTCATTTGTAGTCAGGTTGACGTAAACTGGTGTTTGTTAATCCAGATGAACAGCACGGAATTGTCCAAGTGAAATTAATCCAGAAGTTGAGGTCGACAAAAAGCTTCAACTGTTTAAAACTTCTAAAGCACATTATATGTATGAATGAAATCCAGACGAAAGATCAAGTAAGTCTCTTCCCCCCCCCCCATCCCATTTCTTCTAAATCCGGAGTTTACATGCTGAGTTCACACCATGAGAAGGACTTACTGTAAAATGTTAAAGGTCTTCCGTTTTGGCCTCATCATTGCAACACCGCTGTTTGTCGTTCTTCTGCTTGTGGTTAAGATTATTTAAAATTTTCAGGTTTTTAAGGTACTAATTAACAGTTTGACATTGACAGAATACATGAATTTTATTATGTGGTGGAGGAGATTATGAGATGTCCTTAGCATCTGAAATAGGGAAATTAATTCATCTGTGTGACAGTTTGTGTTTCTTAACATCAATTAGACAGTTGATAGTTGGCATGAGCCAATCAGCTTGAGTTGACATCGTTTCAGTTAACTCCTGTGATTTCCTCTCTTATGACCAGAGATTGCCTCTTGGGCACATGACTGTTACCGTAATTTTCAGACTATTGAGCACACCTGAATATAAGCCGCACCCACTAACTTTAAAAAGAAAAGAAAAAATTGTACATATATAAGCTGCACTTGTCTATAAGCCGCAGGTGTCCACGTTGTACAGAAAGATTTTTTTAAACTTTAAATTAAGTACGTACTAGTAACGTACACAAATACGTATCGTAAATGCTTTTTTCCGAACAGTGCCTGTAACACGGCTAATTAAAAAAAAAAATAAAAAAATACAGTAGCCTACCAGGAAAAGTCATTGATCGCTGTCTTCATCTTCCTCCTGCACTAAACCCACTAAAGTCGTCTTCTTCAGTGTCAGAATGAAACAGCCTCAGAATTACTTCGTCACGCACTTCCTCAGTCTCTCTTTCGTTGTTGCTCTCAATGTCACTTTCGTCTCGAGGCAAATTCGTAAAAATCCATAAATTAGCCGCATCATTGTTTAAGCCGCAGCGTTCAAAGTGTGTGGACAAAAAAAAAGTAGCGGCCTAAACCGGAAATTACGGTAAATTCACTACAAGATTGCCAGATCCAACCAGCCACGTGGAGTCATGATGTGTTCTTGTGGATAATACTGTCAAATTAATTAAAAACCGTCATGAAAATGTCAGATTTCTGACCCATGTTACAACATGTAGAATTCCATTTAAGAAATGTAGCATTTTGCTGTTCATAACAAGTGCTGATCCAGATAGATTTTAGATTATTTTTCTCTTTGGAGAAAGATGTGAATGATTTGGAGGCAGAAAAGTAAATTATTAATCCTAAATACACTTTGGCAGAAACCAGCACAATCGGCTGATTGGTTTTCATTAACTGTCGTTTTGTCTAACAGTGCAGAAAGTGTTTGACAGGGTGAGACAGGCAGAGAGGAGAAAGGAGTGGCAGGAGTAAATTATATCTGCAGAGATGAAGGTGAGCTATAACCTGTTGGAATAATTTGATGAAGAAACGTAAAAAGTTTTCATCAGCAGTTTTCCCTGTCAGCATTTAAATACATTAGCTGATCCAGCTTAGGTTGCATGTTTTTTTTTTTTTTTACTTTGGGGCCTGTTTGATCAGTAATGTTAGAGTAATGCTGTCTTGTATTTCTTTGAATTCAGAAATGACACTCTGGACAAAAATAAATGTGTTTAGAAGAAAATGAAATTGACTTACAGTAAGGAGGAAGTGTCCTTTCGAACTTGCGAGAAAACAGGGTTCAACACCATCTATGGACAACAAGTCAAGTAACAGAGGTTTCAGTTTCTGACAGTGTTTCCTGCAGGGATGAGTAGCCTTTGTATTTTATAGGAGTTGATTTTTAAAGATAAAATCCTCATATATTCCACTGACTTAAATATCAGAAATGTTTTGGTATTAATCAGTTTATTTCTTTGTTTGCATATGGGTGTATTTAGCTCGAAGCCTACAGTTTTAACACACCCCATAGCCCTGTTCTCTTTATGCTACTGTAGAAGTGGAAAATCCAAATCACAGTGGGTCAAAGCAGCATTAATTGCTTGGTGTAAATGAGTATTTTTTGTTTTTAATGTCAGCAAGAAGGATTTTACAGCCTACAGCAGCACACTAATTTCTTCGCTGGGTGCTAGTTTTAAAAATCCCCTTTTCAGTTAAATGTGTATGTGTTTAGCTGGAAAGCCTGTGATTCTGCCTCACTGGCTTGTTTCCACCAGGGTGCTTCCTGTGCAACTGCTCATAAAGATAATACTACTTTCACAGTTTTGTCCATTTTTCACCAGACGAAGATATTTGGGACTTATGAATCTGCTTGTGTGCTTATTTGCAGGAGGTGCAAAACGGCCGTCTCTTCCGGCTGTTGGCCAAACTGGGCACCATCAACGAACGGCCAGAGTAAGCAGCTCTTGTATGAAGTTACCTCGCTGTGTGTAGTGTGTGGTTCTGTTACTAGTATGTGATTTCATGTAATTCAGGTTTCAGAAGGACCCGACGTGGTCAGAGACGGGCGACCGCTACCTGTTGAAGCTTTTCCGGGATCACCTGTTTCACCAGGTGACAGAAGCAGGGACGCCCTGGATTGACCTCAGCCACATTGTCTCCTGCCTCAACAAAGTCAGTGAGCTTTCTTCCTTTCTTCTGTTTTGTTTTCATATATTGAATTTGCTGCAATTGAAGGTGTCCACTATAAAGAACTTTATAATATGGATGAGTCAGTCAGTCAGTCGTGCAGTTTTTGCCCCATTTTGTGTCAATGCTTCAACTGCACTGGCTAAAAACAACAACAGATTGCAGAAGAGGGTAAAAGTAGGTCTGATTTTTGGCCTCCTTCCACTAGAGACATTTGGTATTTGGTTAGCAGCTGGTCATGTCCAGAAAGAGCGGAAATTACAAAATCTGTCAACACTTATGAATTCATTTTCGACTTCGCTCTCCAGAGCCAGCAACAACAAACAATGAAACTGTGCCTTTAACTGTAGCATTTTCCAATAAACAACACCACAGAAAACTCCAACCTACATCCCACAAGCATTATAGCAACCACCTACTTAACTTCCTGATAGATTTATCACAAACTGATGGTGTCTGTATTTTCTCACTTCTGTTGTGCTGCGTTTCACTTCATACGTCTGAAGCTGATAAGAACTGTGACTTTTTGGGCTGTATTTATATCTACATGCACAGAAACATCTATGTATAGTTTTCTCAAGTTTATAGGGTCATCTGGGTGTACACAGGGCGCTGTTTGAAAAAATGACCTCAGTTGATTATCAGAATAGCTACTTTTCTAACAAGGACTGTTTAATCTACTGATTGTTGTTAAAAAAAAAACAAAAAAAGAGTGTTCAACTGTATCTTCCTGTGTTCCTTCAAGCTGGACGCGGGCGTTCCTGAGAAGATCAGCCTGGTGTCTCGGGATGAGAAAAGTGTCCTGGTTGTGACTTACTCGGACCTGAAGCGCTGCTTTGACAGTACCTTCCAGGAGCTGCAGGCTGCTGCCTCTGGCTCTCTGTAGCGCCCTCTTTGGGCCCGGGGTGGGACTGGCCAGACCTGGAGCACACTATTGCACTACAGCGGAGGACCAGGCTCATAGAGACGACATCAGCATGGCAAAGGCAACGGGGCAGGGCTTCGTGAACCTCAGTCACATACACTGACCCTGTCCACCAGGAAGGCTTTTCTAAAGTGTATTTTTTTTAGTTTTCCTAAAACCCCGCAGCTGAAAATCGAAAAACAAAAGGAAAAAAAAAAAAAAAAAAAAAGACTAAGGACAAATATGGAAGCTGTGACGAACGAGTATGATGACATTTTTTAGATTTGGGGAACAAAACGAGAAACAAAACATGAGGTTTTGAACTTTTTTCCTGCTTTTATTGTTTATTTCTACAGTTGGGGTTTATTTTTCTGTGGAGGATGCACTAAGATTTTAATTTTTTTGTTAATTTTTGTTATTTTTATGAATATGTGTGAGTGGCCTACAGGGTGCACAGAGAGAGCTAAAGTCACACACATGGACATAAATACCAGAGCAGACTCAGAATTAAAACAAATGACAAAAAAAAAGAAATCCAGATTCTATAGACTGCATCTCTCTTCCAGTTGGAGACCACACCCCTTCATTCTGACGCACTAGGAGATGGGACACACCACTCAAGGCTTTCACGAGGACGGGATGGCACCTATTTCGTGAAATGGGCCAACCCACCTTCGCCTTGGTTGTTGGTTCCCTTTGAGTAAGGACAAACCACTTGGGTGGGAGGGGGGAGGGGGGGGTTTGTAAAACTGGAAAAAAAAAAAAAAGGATTTTTGACATTTTGGTTCAGGAGATTATGGCACATCAGCCTCACATTTGTGGCTGGGTGGGCTAGCATGGACCAGGATTTGGATTCTGGGGGGTAAAACGTGGTTTCAGTTGAGGAAGGGGTGTCTTCTCCTGATGCCGTCTACCAAGTGTTTGTTACATATTCAGCAACCGCCTTTGGTTAATGGACACTAATGTGACATCAACTGCTCAAGGGTGGGTCATTTTGGTTCTGCTGTCCAGCACTTGGGTGTAGCCCGTGGGTGGGGCTTCTGTTGAGGTGGAGCCACAGCTGCCTCTTTGTGGAATGTCCTTATTTTGTCCCCCGCCCGTCCTCTCACCCCCAACGTCCCTTATCTCTGTCTCTCTCTTACTGCCCCCTCTCTTTTTATCCTCAAACTTTACTTCCCCTCAGGGGGTCTGGGCGCCTCGACATTTGAGAAAAAGTGATGCTTTTTGTGACTTTTTTTTTTTCCAAGCTGCTTTTTCTCATTGCTCAGCTGTTGTGCAGGAATGCATGATGGAAAACGGGAGGGCAATTCTTATTTTGCCTCAGTTCTGCTCTTTATTATTCTGTGGACCAATTCCAGCAGGGGTTTAGGTAAAGGGGAAGGGACGGAGGGTGAAGGAGAATAGGAACAGGGCACCAACTGTGATTTGTTTTATTTGACTTTTTAAGATCATGAAATACAAACAACGTGCTGGAGACAAAGCGGTGGCGCTGGCTGTTGCACTCACCCGGATGGCTTGGATTTCTCTCAGGATGACGAACAGCTGGAGGGGCCCAATGATTGAATGTGTTTGGCTGTCATTGGCCACCCCCTGTCCAGTCAGATAGATGAGCTACAGTGGAGTGGGCGGGACGTCTTCAGATGGAGGTTTTAGGAAGTTAATGGAAGTGTACGGCATTGTGGAGATGGATTTCATGTTGCCCTGAAGCACAGAGTCTATTTTCAGTTGATGATTTAAGTCTTTGGTAAGAATTTCTCTTCAAATTGAATGAACTAATTTGGTTTCAGACCTACTTTACCCGTAAAAACAACAACCCAAAGCGTTGGAGCACTGTTCTTGATTCTGCTTCTTTTCCTCTTATAAGCTCCTGTTGAATGTGTACAAAACACAAGACTGTAGAACAACAGGATCACAGGTATGAACCACACTGTCAAATCAAGATGGAGGCAATAATCAAACACAGTGTCTTGGCTTCAGTCGTGAACTTTTCAAATCATCCTGGAAGTTGAAAGTCTGTTCTTGGGGGCAACAAACCTGCAGGGAGCTGGCTGTGTTAGATCATGTACTACTTCCTCTGTTTTAGTGAAACGAACCGACAAAAACATATTTGGTGAATGTGGTGCTTTAGAAAACCCTCAAAACAGACTCACACACTTTCAAACACATGCCCCCCGACTCGGCCGACACAATGTCAGTGTTCATATCACTGTATTTCCACATCATAACACAAACACTCCAGTTAATATTAGTGACGACCTTCTTCTCCACCCCCCACATCGACACACCTACAATCACCATCTTAGTATGTTTTATGCCCCTCTTGTGTTCTTGTCTCAAATTTTGCAATATTTGTGTGTACAGCAGTATTTTAATAAAGAATACCAAAACTGATACCGGTATGGGATCGTGACTGTTTTTGCAGTTGTGGAGCTTTTAATTTGTAACGGAGATATTTTACAACATTTACACACACGTTGGAGAAACATTGTCAACAAATGGGTAGGATTTTAATGTATGAGAAGTACATTCCTCTGAATATTTTTAAATTGGCAAGAATTACAAATAGCACATTGCTAGCAACAATCATTTAAATTTGTTTTTGTAATAACAGAAAATGGGTTGCAGTTCTCGCTCACTTAGTGAGACAGCGGTACAAGTCAACTGTGTTTTCTACCACTGCCTCTGACACTGGGACCCCAACATTAGTGTCATCTGAATATAAAATATGGAAAACAACATTATTGCAATCTGTATATGAATGTTAATAGCAGGTGTATATGGAGTCTGCATCAGGGGATTAGTTGGCCTTTTATAGAGCTGCAACTAATCATTTTTGACACTTAAAGCTACAGTAGGTACAAAGCAAAAAGGCAAGAAACAAAAACGACGACAAAAAAAAAAAATGAAAGTACTATCCTCCTGCAGCTCTATCTTCTTGTCCAAATCACAGACTTATGCTCACTAAATGTACAAAAACATTTAAACCAAAAGTGAACATTCATTTTCTGCTCCCCTGAGTGAAGTTTAATCCATTCAGTTCATTTTGCGATTTACAGTTGAAACCAGAAATGTACATACACTGTATAAAAAGGCATACAGCCTTTTGTTCCCCCTCACTATCTGACATTAAATCAGACTAAACTTTCCTGTTTTAGGTTATTTAGGATTATCAAAATTATTTTTATTTGCTAAAAACCAGAATAATGAGAGAGTTTTTTTTTTTTTTTTAACTACTTTCTTCAAAGACACAAGTTTACATACAGTAAGATTTTATATGCCTACAAACTATTTGGGAAAGCCCAGGTGATGATGTCATGGCATTGGAATCTTTTGATTGGTTAATTGACACTATTTGAGTTAATTGGAGGCACACCTCAAACACACTGCAAACCTGACTCAGTTACACCAGTCCAGTTAGGAGGAATGAGGCAAAAATTCCAGCAAACTATTGTGAGAAGCTTGTGGAAGGAAACCCAAGATGTTTGACCCACGTCATACAGTTTGAAGGCAACGCTACCAAATACTATGGAAAATGTATGTAAACTTCTGACTTTGAAGAAAGTAATGAAAAATTCTCTCTCATTATTCTGGCATTTAACAAATAGAAATAATTTTGGTATTCCTAACTGACCGAAAACAGGGAAAGTTTAGTCTGATTTAATGTCAGAGAGTGGAAAAAAAATGTCTTTTTATACAGTGTACGTAAACTTCTGGTTTCAACTGTATATACCTCAGGTGATCCAAGTGAAATTGGCATATTCTTTGAAAACAAAAAATGTGCTCAAACAAAAAAATTATGTGAGAGAATTAAAAGTTAAAAACCTTTGTTGATGCTTAATACATGCCAGGTTATTGGCCACATTTAGCTAAAACCAGTACAGTCTAATAATAATAATAATATTCACTGGGGAGGTACTGAATCATCTCATTTCTGAGATTTGTTTAATATTAAAACTTTCTTGAAAGTAGATTTTACTGCATTATGTATGGCTCGATGTGACTCATAAACTGGAAACTAAATGTCATTTACAATCACAAAAGGTCCAATTTAAGGCACAGGAACTATGAATAAAATAAATACAGATAGATACATTCTGTAATTCAGTGGATAATAACTTGTTTCCAGCATTTAGTAGCTGTGTCAGAGGAACGCTTATTTCCTACAGCGGTGCTCCTCTTCACAAAGCTCCAAGCACGAGGTACCAATACAATAAGCTCTAATAGTTCAGTGAATACATTCTGCATGGAATAAGTACTGTCAGGTAATACTTAGCTGCTCTTGAGGAAAGCTCTGAGATAATACTTGATAATTGTGAGGAAGCTTTGTTGTAAAAACAGCATGTGATTTTTGCATATTGAAGGAAGGCAAATAAATGGCTTTTTGACCTGCAGATCCGATAATGAGGTAGAGGATGCAAACAGCAACGTGTAAAAGCTGGATAAGCTCTGAGTGACTAAAAACAATGAGCAGGAAAATATATAAACCCTGTATGAAGTTTTTTTTTTTTTTCAGATTACATAGAAGTAAATGCTAGAGGGAGGGGTAGAGGAAGGCAGAGTTGTAGTCTGGAGGAGGGGAGCCGCCCTCGTCAGACTCCCAATCACACGGCAGGATGGAGGGCTCGTTGTCATGGAGACCCGAGATGTCATTGCACAGGAAGGGCACCTGGTTGTCTCGGCACTTAAAGTTGAAGAACCTAAACACAAAGGAGATACAGATCGAGAGTCCAGCAATGATTTATCGATAAAAGTCACTGTATGACACATTTATCAGACCTTTAATTTAAGAAATAAGTTGTATTTTTCTGCACAGAGTCAATATGTTTGTGCTGTTTCCTTCCTCTGAGACACATCACCGGCAGGCAGTGATTCCAAGCTTTGTTATATAAAAAAAAAATGTTAATAGCACCAAGACCATCCTGATGAATCTCGGTAATTGTGGTACCAACATCTCAATACAGACATTTCAGTACAGTTCCTACAAGACTGGTCCAGCATGGTGGTGGGAATGTAATCCTTTCGGGATAATTTTCAGTCAGTGATTGAGGAAATCTTGCCAAAGTAAACGGCATCATGAGAAAAAAGGAGAACATTAAGATTCTGGAGGAAAACATCAAGCAGTCTGCAGAAAAACTTGTCCCTGTGCAGCTTTGGATCCTCCAACAAGACAACGATGTGAAACAGACGGCCAAAATGATGGAGAAATGGTTAACAGAAGACAATATGAACATGAACCAGAGTCCAGACCTACATCCATCAAAACTATGTAGAGGGAACTGAAGAGTGGCCCAGAATCCCAGTGGAGATGGTTAGAAATGAGAAGAGCTGCTTGATTGCTGTGGTGGCAAATAAAGGCTATGCCACTGATTACTGAGAAAAGGTATGAGGAATGTTGGACATGGAATTTTTTGTAAAAATATATTTTTAAAAAAAACAACCCATGGAAATAGTTTTAAATGCATCATTTCTTAAATGTGTGCAATACCACATATTGTTTACAGTCTGGACCAGAAGAGATGAGTCAAACATCCAGAGGTCACAGACTGGACGTCCTCACCTGCTAAGTTTTTCGTTCATGCTGCTGCTGTTCCTCAACATGTGCTTCAGCTCCTCTGACGGTAGAACCATTCCACTGTCACTCTGCTCATCCTGCAACAGAGAGGATGAAAACATGCAGCTTATCAATGTCACTGTTGTTTTGCAGAAAAAAAAATCGTACTTGTTGGTGGCTTTGGGTTTTGTATTTCTTTCTTTTGGTGCATGTGTGCAAGGAGAAGTGAGGGTGTTTTCTTACATCAGGACCGTCCGCTTCCTCACAGGGCAATTCCTCAAAAGTTTCCAGAGTGGCCAAACCCCTCATGTAACTGGACAGAATGGGTTCAGATTCAAAACATTAGCTGGGAATTTCTCTGCTTTCTAAACCTGCTTCCTGTTGAGTCTGAGTTTTACTTTCAGTTTTCTTGTTGCATTTTTATTTTTATTTTTTTAATTTTTCAACAGCACTTCTCCACTATACCTCATTACTCATACACACATACATGACATTTTACATCAAGGCATGCTGACTTTTACATGATCTTTTTATTCTCTTGTGTTTCTTTACCTCAGGTTTGTGACCGCAAGAGGGTTTTCTTTGAAGGCCTCACAGCGACCAGTGTCTCCAGTCACAAAAGATCCCAGTGGAATATAATCCTTCCCATCCTGCTGAAGAGAAAAAACTAATTGTGGCATTTGCAACACGTTTTGTGAGACAGGTGGGGCCTTTTTGCGTAAAAACACTTTGTTAGATAAGAAAGAAAAAGCCTGAGAAGTAGAATCGCTGACCTGCTGCACCCTCGCTTGTAGCAGGTCTCCCAGCGTCTCCACCAGGTTGGTGAAGGTGGGTCGGTCTGAGGGGTTTGTCTCCCAACACGCCAGCATTGTGCTGTACCTGTACACACAAACACACATATATTGTTGAACTATCTTGGTTAGCAGGTTTGAACTCTCCAATATTATGTACTTATTGTACACTGTATCTTCTTCATGCTTTTATTAGGGTCCGAGCACTCCGGTGCAAGGACCCTATTGAAACCCTTGTGATTCTTATTAGGGTCCGAGCACCCAAACGGGTGCGAAGACCCTATTGGAACTGCTCGGATTATTACTATTATTCGTGCCAAAGACACGCGTTTTTGAGGCCCTAAACATACTCGAAAACTCACCAAAATTGCCATGTACATCAGACCTGGTGAAAAATGTTTGAATTTGGAAGAACAATACACACCTCAATAGAAAAATTGC